>NW_027439216.1:600000-787571 GCF_964188355.1 Buteo buteo
CTGGGTTTTCCTACCTCTTATTTAATCATGTGGACGTACCGTTGTCCGATGTTTCTTGGAGGCATGTTTTCTGCAAATGATTTTCTCAAAGTGAGGTAAACTGGAGAAGCCGAGTGATCTTTGACCAAAATGTGAAAATCGGCGTGCCCAGCAAAAGCGGAGTGAGTGGCAGAATTTGTTTTTTCCAAGTGTTTTTTGAGCCTTTTTTTGGTCGTTGTTGAAAACCTATGCTCTACTTTTCTTTTCTAGTACACATACATGTGTGCAAGCATGAAATGGTTTTTGCTTTGGATAAATTTCTCTTGACTCCAGTGATTTTGATTATACCTCGGTCTGTCAAACTTATTTCAGTCTTCGTAGAATTGTGATTTTGAAGGCGCTGAAGTTCAAGTCATTGTATTAGGTGGTAATTTCAGATACCTTGTTTATACTGCTTGATTTTTAAAAACATGTTACCACAAAGTGAGTTTGTCAGTCTATATAAATGAATCCCGTAATTCCATGGGGCGTTTTCATCCTTTAATATTTCCATTGAAATGATTCAGGACAAGTGTTTCAGAACCTTCTATGGTTTTATGGTGAGCCCTGGTATTGAATGGCTTTTAAACACTTTGTGTCTCTGGTATTTAAAATGTGTAATTTCAAGAGATCTAACTCTTTTTTTCAGCTTTCACTTCTGATACCAGATTCTGGGTATCTGCAGTCCTTAGGTTGCCGTCGTCACGATAATTTCAACCTTTTTATATGCCCAAATAATGTCAGAGCGTTTCAAGTGGCATGATTTGATCATGTGAGTAGGGGTGACTCTTGGAAGAAGTGAGCTTGTACATAGCATGAAGGGTTGGAAAATGTCATTAAGCAAGATAGTTTTGCTCATGCAGTTTAAATGGCTTTATAAACATTACCGAACCTTTGTATTTCACCAGTAGAGCAATTACTGTACAGTGTGGCATTTTTGGAGGCTTTTATAGATGGGAATCCAAACAAATTGTTGTTCCAAAGTAAATTTTAATTGTCTAGTTTCATAAAGAAAGGAAGCCCCGTGTGCGCTTGAGCTGTGCAGGGGAGTGGAAGAGAAGATGGTACGTTGCAATTACTGTCTAAAGACACGAGAAAATAAAAACACTGTGGTGTTTTGACTGAGTTTGGGATCTTGTTGATATTATGGTGCAAACTGGGGCTTAGGAGGCAGTAGCATCTTTTGTATGATGGGCTGCATGTTTGATTCATCAAGGTCGTCTGTGGGTGGTGATCTTCAAGTGCTTCCATGACAGAGTTTGCCTGGTGTGTCTGAGGGTAAGTGATTGCCTGGCAAGCATGGGCTTTCCTTGTTTCTTGTTTACTAGAGGCTAGTGGAAGATCTTGTTACCCTGTTGCCTTTTGGGGACTGAACTGTGCTTTCCAAGTTGTCCAGTTCAGCATGTCTTAATTGGGAATCTGGTGGCTGAATCTCAGGGGGTGCGTGGGGCCACGTTGGGCTTGCATGAACTGATTTTACAGAGAGAAAAACCAGGCCTTGCTTTCGAACGTGACTGCTACGAACTGTAAAATGCAGCGACTCCCTTGCTAGTTCTGATTCACTGCTGTTGGAGCCGTGTATGGTGAAACTATCCCTTCCATGCGCAGCTAGAAAGAGAATGCCTCTCCAGTGTCAAAGGAGTGACGCTTGCTTGTGATTGCATATCTGTTTACGTGAATACATACAAGCAGCATGAAATCCCAGCTGCCACCTCTTGTATTAGATCTTGTTTTCTACTGTGCGGTACTTATTGTTCTGTAGCTTGGAAAATTAGGAGGAGATCTATGTTTGATTTTGTTCCGCTTCCAGATATGAGCTTGAAACGCATTTAAACCTTATGGAAGGAGGAATGTGACTATTTCAATCATTTTGGTTGTACTTTTCCTGCGGTAATAATCCATCTTTAAGATGTAAAGCAAAACCCAAATGAAACCGACCCCCTCTCTATACCCGGCATAAGTCTAGTGCACGATCCCTCCCTAATGAAGAAGTGTTCCGAAGGGTCTTGATTGTCTTATACAATTATTTTACTATCTCTTTTCTGAAGATACCAAGAACCAGCCCCAGATTGGTCTATGCAAGGCTGATTACCTTTCTAAAGAGAGAATTGAAAGAGTTTGTAGTATCATCTTGTTTGGAATATTGCAGTGAGGGAGCAGTTGTAAGTAATTTTGTGTCTTGACTAGTTCTACTTCTCCAGTGCTTAAAATGTAGATTTAAAATCCATTCTCACTGGCATTTAGTCTGTTTGCCTAGTAAAGGCAGGGGAGGCCCCAACTGGAATTACATTTGAAAATACAGTGGACTATGGAGAATGGTGGATTATCCCCTTTTGACAAGGGAAAAAAGTATCATGAGACACATAGAAGTGATTAGCTTCTTGGCCCACACTTTATGCAACAAACCCAATATATCCACTGTCTTTCTTTGCACCAAGATGCAAGTTCACAATTACAGGGGCTGTGATGCCTTTCTTTTTGAATAGCTGTGCGTGGATCAGGATCCATGTACGTACAATGGTTGGCAGTGGCTGTGGACTGATGCCAGTGTGGAATATTAGGTGGTGGGCGTACGGCCTTGTCCGGGCTGCGTGATCTGGCTGTTGGCTGGAGATGTCAGCGGTTGCCGACACTGAAGCCTGTAACTCAGAAACTCTCTTCCCGGATCTGCTTTTTGATCTGCTTGGTCCCTGTAAAGAGTAGTGGTGGTATTGTTCTTGGTAAGAATTAACAGTGGTAATTACTGAGCTCTTTGGGAGACTGTGTAGTAACTTTACAGCCTGCTTTAGCTTCTGTGTGCTGCTGCCTGGCAGCGCTACCCAAGCAGGCATTTTGATAATGCTGGGCTGGCACCCAGCAGAGGGAGCAGAGAAACAAGAGACAGTTTGGGTGCTGTTCTCCCAATACCACCTAGAAGTTTGTGGAAGTGCTTTATATTGGAGGGTAGGAGAGAAACTGCTGCGTTTGTCCCCAGACTGCTGCCTGGAGTGAACCAAGTCACCAGGGTGGCACTGTTCCAGCGGAAAACTCGATGTGTCCAAGATGTCATCATTTCTGCTAGACTTGATTGGTTTTGATGTACGGGAGAGACGGGCTGTTCTTTTGAGTCCGAAGACCCGGGACGCTGGGTTGGGGTATATGACTGTGGTGGTGCTTATGGGATGTAATGGCTGTGCTGGACCTTGTGGCAGGAGAGATCCCATGGTACAAGGTGATGGTGACATCCAGGGAGGAGTGGAGATGCTCGCCTGAGACAAAATGTTCAGTGCAACCTGCCATCCTGGTCCAGGGCCTGTGTGACAGCTGAAGTTGGTCTGGAATCGTGGAGTAGTGCAGCTGGCTCCATCTAGCACGTGGGGGCTTGGGGCAGCAGTGATTCCAAAGTGATCAGCCAGGGTAGCAGGCAGCTGAAGAGTCAGCAGGTGAGGCAAAGACCCTCTGTCCTGTAGCAGACAAGCCTTACGGGATACCTATGTAGCTATACTGAACTAGGAAGGGATATATATCATCTGTTACTGAGGCCATATGTCCTGGGAACCAGAAAGGCAGATTGAGTTCCTTCAAGGTCAGAGTGTTTTTAAGCTCAAGGCTTGCATGGGTTCTTAATTGCTGTCACCTTTCAAAATACTTCTAGCTTGAGACTGGTAACACCCCTGCTTACCTTAATAGCTGCTTTTCCTGTGTCAGCTGCAAAGTTTCTTTATCTTTCCAAGGAGGGTTTGCTTTGCTTCCCTTATCTGCTTCTGTTCTGCTTTGGGAGTCTTAAATGGCCCTGGCAGCTAATCTTCCTGTATTTCGGGTTCGGTTGTGAGTGATGTAAACTGTTGCTCGTGCCAGCGACTGGCCATTTGATCGACAGGATAGAGAGGATGCTGCAGCGCTCCAAATGCGAAAACTTCAGTCACAGCACCGCGTGCTGGGAGTCAGCCCACGAGGCTCAATCATGTGGGTCAAGGTGGCATCAGTGGGAATAAGGGGTATGAGCCAGCCTTCCCCCTACCTTGCCTGAGTCCTAGCAAGAGCCCATCTCTAGTGAGCTGGTGGAGAGGGACCTACAGGACTCCTTTAGCACCTCTCACGTTTTGACACTCTCTGGGCAGCACCGAAGCTTGGCTGTAGCTCCCTAAGCTAGTATGTGAGGTCTGAAAATCAGAGAGGGAGGTGATGCTATGCGGGAGAGCTGTGACCATGACCGCAGAAGAACAGGAGTTGAGGGCTAGTCGTGGGGTAGAATAAAGCCCGCCTTCCCTGCCAGGTCTCAGTATTTGTTCATTGCCTTTTTCATTTGGATTTTCTTCTTCTTTTTTTAAAGAACACACAAAAATGAGAGATGACTCTCACTTGCCCTAACTTGTTAAAAAAAAAAAAAAAAGACGACATTTTCTCATTGTTTTTTGTACCCATCTACTGCAGAGTCAGGTCTCGCTAAACATTAAAATGTAAGCAGTCTCTCTGAAAACCACCCTTCTCAACATCTTTTTCAATCCAGACTTGTTATAAGGCACTTTACTTGCATTAAACTTAAATTCATCGGTGTTGTATTCAAACCTGTTGCTTCTTCCTGTTATTTATTGGTAGTCATTATGACAAATAAGAAGGGAAGAGTGTTCTGTTCATTAAGGAAATGGCTCCCATATCATTTGTCTCTCTTGTCTCTTCTTTTAATTGTGCTTCCCTTCTAGGTGCATGTCATGCTTTGTGAGAGCTGTGCACTATTTTCTTGGTGGATTGAGATTTATGAGTCAGAGGGCAAATGATCAGAGGAGAAAGATTTATCCCAGTTACTGTTCAAAGGCTGCATTCTCTCTCTCTTTGCGTATACGCACAGGGGTCCAGGAGGAAGGTGTTTTTTCAGGCAGTTGAAAGAGAAATGGACTTCTCTGTCTTTTGGGTTGGGGTTTTTTTTTGGTGTCCCAGTCTTCTTGTTCTTCATAGGATAGATGTATTATTGATGACAAGCAAAGCCAGAGATTCTGTCCCTGTAAATATCAGACACATGAAGAGACCCAAGTTGAGAAATTCAGATGGACTGTGGGTGTCCTAACAGAGCTGTGCCTCGGAAAGGCAGGGAAGAAATCCCCTTCCAAAATGGGAATGAGAGTTTGAGCTGAAGCTCCATGGCTAAACAAAGTCCTGGTAGTAAAGAAGTCCTGCTTTGAGGACTGCCCAGTGCCTGTCCTTGACCACCCTTCTCTGCCTGACGTACGTCACGTGAATCTGGTACCATAATAAACTCTGAGCATTTGTTTTGCAGCTGTGCAAGGCTTCCAGGTCTGTCTTTGTAAGCATGCAGATCACCCCCAGTCCTTGACATGGACTACGGTACCCCCACCACACACAGAGGACAAACATATTTTTAAATCCGGATGGTGGTATACCTCTCCAACCACGTGAGTCTCAAATGTCTGTGCGGCACTCCTGTGGGTATACAAGGCTGTTCCCGGGTCTGTGCTTAGTTGCTTGGCTTACCGAAGTTGCTAGCCCAGTCTTCCTTGCAGGTTTTCAGAAGAAACTGTATATGGGCAGGGAGTTGTATATAGGAAAAGACACTAACTTAAGGATAGCCTTTATTCTGATAAGGAAGTGTTTAATAATGCACTATTTAGTTGTCTCCACCATGAGCGACTAAAAGCCTCTACCTACTAATATCAAACTGGGATGCCTTGCAATTCCTGTTGACATAATTTTTAGCCTGGTTTCCTAAGGAAAACTGGCTATCCTTTTCCAAAGGAAATTGCTGTATATCTCTCAGTCAGCCTTCCCGTTAAGTTCTTAAGCATAGCTGAACTTGATCAGTAGCTTAACAGAATGGTAGACATCTCAAAGGTGTTGTTGTGGTTTAACCCCAGCCAGCAACTAAGCACCACGCAGCCGCTCACTCGCTCCCCTCCCCCGCCAGTGGGATGGGGGAGAAAATCAGGAACAAGAAGTAGAACTCATGGGTTGAGATAAGAACGGTTTAATGGAACAGAAAAGAAGAAACTAATAATGATAACACTAATAAGATGACAACAGCAATAATAAAAGGATTGGAATGTACAAATGATGCGCAGTGCAATTGGTCACCACCCGCCCATCGACACCCAGCTAGTCCCCGAACAGCGATTCCCCCCCACCCCACTCCCCAGTTCCTATAGTAGATGGGACGTCGCATGGTATGGAATACCCTGTTGGCCAGTTTGGGTCAGGTGCCCTGGCTGTGTCCTGTGCCAACTTCTTGTGCCCCTCCAGCTTTCTCGCTGGCTGGGCAGGAGAAGCTGAAAAATCCTTGACTATAGTCTAAACACTACTTAGCAACAACTGCAAACATCAGTGTGATCAAGGTTCTTTGCATACTGAACTCAAAACATAGCTACTAGGAAGACAGTTAACTCTATCCCAGCTGAAACCAGGACAGGTATTTAGTTCCTCTCTGCTTTGTGAAAACTGCTGGTAGGATAAGAAAGGGTCCCAGTGAAGGAATGGATAGGAGAGAGAGAAGCTGACTTCCCAGAGTTGCTGTCTGGCTGAGCAGTGCTAACATCCTCTCTATGTAATCAGCACATCTGTAGCTGTGAAGGAGGCGCCATATGTGACCACACAAGCAGGCAGGGCGCTATTTGGAGGAAAAGCCCAAGGAGAGCAGAGCAGCAGGAGACACAGCAGATCAGAGAATGTGTTGCTGTGGGGAAGGTAGGAAAGATGTAAAGCACAAGTGCCTAAGAAACCAGTCACAGCTTGTGCTGCAGCTTTGAGTACTCGAAGTGCTGCTAATGAAAGGTACTCTTGTCACTACTGTTATGCTATAAATCGTGTCTAATCACCCTGGTGGAGGGGACCACATATCTTATTCGGGTTAATTCTATGCCATGACCCCCTGGCCTCTTGGCATGTGGTGACGCCCAGCGTGGTCTTTCTGTGCACATGCAGAGGTCGAGGGTTTCCTGATGTGAACTGACTGTCCTGGCATGTCACCTAATGGGCAGGAGCAGCTGGGTTTTCAGGCAGAATAGCCCTGGAAAGGGGCTGGTGGCCACCTGGCCTATTCCTCCAGCCTGCAGCTTGCCCTTGAAGGGCACTTGGGAGGAGGGGAATGCGGGCTCTGGAAGAGATTTATTGTCCTGGCAGTCTGTGCATGTCCTGTGGTCCATAAGTTGCTCACGCTGTTATTGAATTAAGGCTGTCATGGTGTATAATTGATTCCCAATGAGAAAGTGGGATAGTGGCTTTCTTAGTCTTGGCAGTCAGAGAGAGTGTGATGAGCTGAGCTAAGTGTCTTTGAATTGCTGAAGCCTTGAGTTCTTTAATTTGCATAAGCAAGAAGCATTAAGGCGGCACTCCAAAGGAAATTCCTATACAGTTTCATCTGCTTTTAAATGGCTGGCTGATGGCAATGAAGTTACGTGGTACGTTGTACTGTGATGCTTTCCTAAAGGATGTGGTAAAACATTCTCCAGATCCAATCCAATCAAGGACAGATTTGGTTTGGTTTTGAGACCACAAAACCTGCAAGTAAGAGTTCAGGAATATTTTGAAGGGAATAACAACAATAGCAATCGTGCAATGACCCAAAATAATCTTAAGGCTGATGGATAAGAGCTTAATCTTTGTTAAGGTCCTGCGTTTCTTCTTAGTGTGAAGAGCTTTGAAGGAGGAGGAAAAAGGGATACTTAGCTCCAGTTAATTGAGTGTGACAATCAGATCTGGAGAGAAAACTGTGTTCCGTCTTGGGAAAACACTAGCCATTTATGCATCGAAAGACCAATTTGAGATTTGTTTTTTTGATGAAACCCAGGAGAGAATCTATGCTAAACATTCACCTGGGACACATTGGAAATCCCCATACCTGTTGCAGGTGTCATGCATCCAATGGATTGAGTTGTTGATTCCCCCAGGAATGCTCTGACTACCAGCTATGGGTTGCTTGGAGTCCCCTGTTTGCACCCCCTGCTCTGTGTATCTCTCTTTTGACCCTGTGCTTTCTGATGAAGGTTTTGTCTGGTTTGCCTCCCCATGCAGAATGATTTTTGGTAACTGCTGTATTTTGCTGGAGATTCCTTTGCCAGAAATTCTAAAGCCCAGCCTAGCAGTGCCTTTGCAGAGAGATAGCAAGGTGTAGGTAAGCTGCCGTGAACTGTCAACACTCCTTACCCCCCTAACTTGCTAATGGCTGTTCTTTTATCTGGTTTTTGCCTGTTAGGCTGCCAACTGGCAACTTCTGGAAACTCTCTTATGTAATAGAAAGGTCTCATTTGGAAATTATCACACTATCCATCTGAGTACTCAGCACATGCTGATGTCAGAGCCGCTGTGCCTGTAGTTTGCAGATTGGGACAATTATTTGTAGTTGTAATAATTTTTGGATCTGAATCTACTGAAGTGTTCACAGCAAGACTGCTAAAGCTATCATGTGTTAGCTGGTTTCCACGTGAACTTTATAAATGGATCTAAACTTTATAAATTGACTCCGGTTGTTTTGAAACCAGGCCTGTAGTTTAACTTTGCTGTCAGTGCAGCACCAGTACTCTGGCAAAGAGCAATCTTGTATCTTCTTTTGGTGGAAAGGCCTTTATTCTGAGGTGTGGCAATTGACCCAGGAATGTGGGCTTTGGGTCCCCATTTGTGCCCAGGGCTTCCTTCTGTTATGTCTGTAGCTTTGATCTGTCTCTTCTTTCATGTGAGCTCTTGCAGTTCCTTGTCAGAGCAAATTTTCTCTCAGCTCAGCTGAGAAAGGGCTAGACCTGAAGTTGTGTTTCTTTTAAATGAGAGCTACTGAAGAGCATTTCTTGTAAAAAGGAAAACTCTCAGAAGCTTCTTTTGCTTCCTCTTAAATGATGTGCGCAAGCAGCATTTAGATCAGTGTGAGCATCTGTAGTTGGAGTTTCTAAGAAGAAGGTAACATTTCTCTTTCCAGTACTTGGAACCTCAAGACTGATTTTTGTCATGTAATTGTCACCAATAGTATCTGCTCCTGAATCAAAAAGATGCTTGTTATCCTTCCGGCTGCTTGTAGCAGTTACAATTAAGCCTGCCCTAATTCCAGACAGTATTACTCATGATAAAGTAATACTCAGATTCATTCTGAAGATGTTGAGAAAGTTGGATTCCTCTTCTGGCACTGTAGCTCCTTGTGAGAGTTTCTTTGCTTCCTAAATAGTTTTAAAGTTGCTTCTAATGTGATTACCTGCAATGCCTGCAGTACTTGAGTAAAAGAATGAGAGAGTGTAGTAGTGTAAATGGGGTGGGCCAAAACTGGTGTAAATTGGCATAAAACTCAGTTGACTTCTGTGGAGTTCTACTGATTTACTGCAGGTGAATGTGTGGCTTGGTATTTCAAAGCGGTGCTCGTGCACTGAAACGTGCCTCTTTGTTGATTAATGTTAGAAATCTGCTAAACTTGGCAGAGTGTTTTTGCTGAATCATGAGCGATGCTGTTGAATGATGTGTTAGTCAAAGTGGCCTGGGCTAGATACAGCAAATTCCCGTCTGTGGAGTGCCCACTGGCTTTCACAAAAACTCTGTGAAGCTTGCAGACTTGGAATCAGTATGGCCTTTAACTGTTGACCTTTTTTCTCCACTGCTTTAATGCTGATTCTAATGTAGCCAAGGCACTTTCTGAGCACCTGAAGATGGTGTTGGCAAGCCATGAGCTGACACGTAGGTTTTCTTTGTGTTGCTTGGGCTTTGCGTGTTTGCTCATTGCATTAGTTCTCAGAAAAAAAAAATGTGCTTAGTGCTTTTCTGCTTTCTAATTCATTATGTCATATAAATAATTGTGTTATCCTGATACATCATCTCTTCTGCTAGCAAAACTGTCTTAATTTCTTACAGAAGCTGCTGTTTGGTATCAACAGAATACAGGCTCCTTAGTTTTGTGCTGCAGCAGAATATCAGCCGTATTGCTCTCTTTTTTCCAAACTCATTTTTTTCTGAATTGAGGTTAAACTCAGATTTGTCATCTTCTATATGTCATTCTTTTTGAAGCAGCGGTACAATAATGAGTGAAAATTTTATAATAGCAGAAACTGATTCAATCTATTTTACACAGATCGGTTTCCGCCCCGGTCGCCCGTGCCCCAGCATGGCTGTGTTATGGCCTACACAACTGTGGTTTGTGCTGTTTAACATGAATGACCTGGATGATGGGGCACAGCGCACCCTCAGCAAGTTTGTAGATGAACACCCCCCCGCCCCCAAAAGAGGGGCTGTGGTTGGTAGACCTGGTGGGTGTGTTGCCATCCAGAGGGACCTCCACAGGCTGGAGAACTGGGCTGACAGGAACCTCATGCAGTTCAGCAAGGGGAGGCACAAAGTCCTGCTCCGCGGCAGGGAAAAACCCCATGCCCCAGTATGTGCTGGGGGCTGACTGACTGGAAAGCAGCTTTGCTGAGGAGAAGCTTGGGGTCCTGGTGGACAACAACTTAGACCGTGAGCCGGCAATGTGACCTTGCAGCAAAGGCGGCGGCCAACAGCATCCTGGGTGGCATTAGGAAGAGCGTCACCAGCAGGTCCATCTTCCGCTCTGCTCAGCACTGGTGAGGCCACATGTGGAGCGCTGGGTCCAGTTCTGGATTCCGCAGTGCAAGAGAGACAGGGGCATACTGGAAAGAGTCCAGCAAAGGATCATGAAGAAGATGACGAGACTGGAGCATCTGACAGAGAAGGGGAGGCCAGGAGAGCTGGGACTGCTCAGCCTGGAGGTGAGAAGGCTTGGGGGAAGCTTATCAATGTAAATACCTGACGGAAGGGAGCACACAAGATGGGGCCAGGCTCTTTGCCGTAGTGCCCAGTGACAGGACAAGAGGCGGAGGGCAAAAATGGAAATTCAGGAAATACCATTCAAACATAAGAAGCAGCTCTTTTTTTTTTTTCTGAAATGGTTTTTGGGTTGGATTTTTTTTGGCTTTGGGTTTTTTTTTACTGGGAGGGGTAGCCAGACACTGGCAGAGGTTGTCCAGAGAAGTTGTGGAATCTCCATCCTTGGAGATATTCAGAACATGATGGGACAGAGTCCTGGGCAACCTGCTGTTGCTGACGCTGCTTTGAGCAAGGGGGTTGGACTAGATGATCTCCAGAGGCCCCCTCCAGCCTCAGCATTTCTCTGTGATTCTGTAGTGGGAACAGCGAAGCTGAATTATCACCCTGTGAGTAAAATCCTAGCGTCTGATCCGCATTGCGGATCTGTTGTCTGCATTGCAGATTTTTGTTGCATTGTCTGCACACGTCTGCTGGGTGGAACTCCCTGTAACATCAGTATGAAGTAGAGGTCTGCGGTGCAGATTGACAGCTGGGATTTTTCTCTGGAGCGTTTCCCCATCTGTGTTTGAGACAAACCAGGATAACATATTTTAACTTTTTTTTCCTCTGTAAACGGAGTGTTTTGTGAGTTGAGTGTTCCATAGAGAGGTTTCTTAAAAGGCAAGCTTCATCTCCCAGTCCTGGAAAAAAAGCGGCGCTGAGTTCACAGCTCAGATGATAGGAAAGAAGAAACTCATGTGACGAGATACTAATACAGGTCCGCAAGTGTAATCTAAATTTGTCTGAAGGAGTTTCCTCTAAGGAGGGAGGGGAAGTGCAAATGACAGAGACAACTTCCATAGAGAAGCAGTGAAAACGTTTTTATCAGTTCATTGTGAGTTGGGTAATGGTCTTAGTGAGATTATCTGTAGCCTTAGAAAGCATTAGTTCATTTCCAGGGTCAGCCAAATGCTTTGATCTGTTTTGAATCGAAGCCTGGTCGCAGAGGTTGCTGCTTGTTGCTTCTGCAGAAGCATTTCTGGGGGTCCTGCTGAGCTTTCTCTAGGTCTTAAAAAATACTGCTTAAATGTTGATCTTTGCAGAGATACTGGACTAAGGTGGCATCTCTTTTTAACCAGTACTCTCTCCTAATGTTGATGTCAACAGAGAACTTGGCCTAAAATACTACCTGGGCAATTTTCTAGTGTATTTCCTCCAGCCCTGAGATAAGACAAAGTGATAGGAAAGCAAATAAGCCCGTTCTCTCATTAATCTTTCAGTTGCTGAATTTGTGTGTCTATTGATGTGCAAAATGTGATTATACTTTTCCTTTGTCTTGTCAAAGGTGAAGTCATCTTAGTGACACTCCTCCTGTCCACAGACACTTTCTTGGGAACTACCTGTTCAATACTTTCAGTAGCTGGCTTCTAAACTTCTCTATTTTTGTTTGGTTTTGTTGGCCCAGGCATGGCCTCAGATGTGAGAGCAGATTCTCTGCCAGTTTTATCCCTGCAGTTTTATCAGAGTACCTGCCTTTAGCAGGGCTGTACCAGTATATGCCTAAGGCAACTAAGATGTCACAAGCTGAATGGCATTAGCTAATGGAGTGCAATTCAGATGGAGAGCAAGGTAATCAATCAACCAGTTCTCTGTTCTCTTCTGAGTGCCTGCATACTTCTGTGGGAATTTCAAGGACTCTGGTGATAGAAACAAAGCACCAAAAGCTAACTTGACTCAAAATTTCAGATGGGTAGCATGAACAGCAACCATCTGTGGTTTTGTTTTTTTTTTGAACAGGAGATATTTTCTGGAGAGGAGGTGAAAGAAACAGGTTTGCTATGTGACCACATTGAGATAAACACTGGCTTTGTTGAACTCCGAGACAAAATGCTGGCTTTTGAGGGCCAAGTATGCGCAATTTGTAGAGTAAGTCCCCATGGCTGTAGCTCTGGCTAGACAACTGCACCTGTGTTCATGCTGCTTGACATCCCCAGTACAGAAAGGCTGAGTGCTGCGAGGGATCCTTGCTATTCCACAGCACCTGACTACGGTCTGCCTAGTCTTGGAGAGCATTTGTGCCATACTTGACTTCTCTGTAACCATGCGGACCCCAGGGCCACCTCACTGTTCCCTTTGTAAGTGGCTCTGCCCCGTGTCCTCCTTGGCTGTTCTCTGGTGACCACGGAGGGATTGTTTTTCAGTGGGATGTTACTAGCAGGACAGGAAAGGCAGGAGGGGTTCAGCTGTTTTGTGAGGGACAGCCAGAGCTGCAGGTAAGAGAGCTGAGGTGACCTGCGGTGACCTCCTCGTGGCCATGGATAACCAGCTGGTTCACATGCAGGGGGGGTCTAGCTCCTGTGCCAGTTTTATGTTGTGTGTGGGATTTTGTGTGATTTTGTTTTTGTTGTTGTTTTTAGGTTTGGTTTTTTTTTGCGATTCTTACTGAACCAAGGCCTGTCACCCCAGGCTGTTTCTGGCAGAGTGACACCAGCATCCCTTGGCAGGACTGGATTTGCAGGACTGAGCTGTGGGTAAATGAGCTGGCAGAAAGCCTGGAGTAGTGCCAGGTCTGGGATGAGCTGCCCAGTCCAGGAGGAGAGAGAGGGTGGTGGTCATCATCCTCTGCCTGCACTAAACTCGCATTACCTTGTGGCCTTCCTCGCTTGGCACCAGCCTGTTCAGTGTCAGCACTGGAGCGTGCAGGTGTGTGAAACTACAGCCATCTGGCTTGTCCTCGACTTAGTGATGAAACTAACAGTTGCTTTCTGACAGAAGGCCATCCTTGGCTGGGCTGGGCATGTGCACGGGTTCCCTGTTGCGTAGCATCTACTGGAGGATAGTGTCCATTTGTGTGGCACTTAGCATTTTCCTGGGATGACTGCCATAAGCATTCCATTTATGCTAGTGTCGCTGATCAAGTCTACGATTTCTGCGTGTTTTAGGGCTTTTGTCTGTCCCAAACTTGTAAGCAGTCAAGACCCAGGTGTTAGTTTAGTCTTGTGAAGCCCAGTGGCAGTTACCTGATCAGCAACCTCCTTGCTTGGTGCCCGTGTTGAGATGACACCATGACTGGTCACGGTGAGGCATCGTTGCATCTAGTTTTCTGGGTCACACTGGCTATAGCATCGTGCTGACCTGGCCATGTAACTACAGTGGTTTGGGCTATGCCTCTTCTCCAGGTGTGCGTTGACTAGTGATGCTTCAGGTGGCTTGCGTCCAGAAGATGCATCCAAACTACATATGAGTGCCGACTGGAAAGTGCGTCAAAAGCCCACTATTTTCAAAGCGTTACTGCTTGTTGAACAAAGGCTGGTGCCTTGCTGCAGCCTAGGCAGTGTGGACATATGGCCAACTTAGCCTGCAAAGCGGCTTTGAGAAGATCGTCTCAATAGAACCAATGGAGAGTTGAGAGAGGATTGCTGAGTTCATTTTATACCCATTTCCTGAAATTTCTTCTTCTCAGCTTTATTCTTCTTGGTCATATATTCTTAAAATGAAACTCTTCTTTACGAAAAAGAAAGAAAAAAAATTCTGGCTCTATAGTTTCCAGGCAGCCTGGATTATAAAATGAAATAACCCAACTGTATATTTAGAAGCATGCAAGTAAATGTCTCGTAGCTGAAGTTAATATAAAGGTACAGCTAATTGGAAGTAGTATGTTAACACTGAGAATAACAGTGTATTTATTTCCCATTTCACAAGGTGGAAAACAGACTTCAGTTAAATGAAACTGCAATGAAAATCATAATTATTTTGTTGTATTTCTGAGGAAGAAAGTAAGCCTTGGAAATTTCTCAGGTGATTTTGGAACTTTCTTCTATTGTGGGTGTTCTTTCAACTTTAAAACATTTTCATCAGAATTTTTTGATGCCTGTAAAAATAGTAATAACATAGGAGACTAGCAATATTAGATAAACAATTGCCAATTAAATCAATCTCACTGTTAAAACACAATAGGAAAATGTACACTGCAAAGCAGCATGAAAAAAATGCATAGAAAAATGGTAATGCATGATTTTCAGAATCACGTGCTTTGTGGTTTTTACATGCCTGTTTAGTGGTTTGTCATAGTCCTTACCAAACAGTCGTGTAAGGAACCAGCTTTGCCAAGGACCTTCCTTGCAACACTCTCCTTGGGATACCTAGTTTGTGACAGCAAAAATGGGAATGCCATGGAAAGGAGAATGAGGCATGAGAGTAGATGGATGGTTTTCTGTGTGTGTGCATGTGTAGGTAGGGAGAGCCCTGGCCCATTTCATGAATGTCAGGCCAGGATCCTGCTGAGAGATGCTGGTGGTCCTGCAGGATAACTCAGCCCCGGATTGTCTTCCTTCTTCAAGTGCTCTGTCTGTGAGAAGCCTGAAAAAGGTGGCCTATGTTGGAAAAGCAGGGCGTGTGGTACCAAGTACCTGCTTTTTTTTTACCCTGATAGGAGAGGAGGATTTGTGGCCTGTCACAGACTGCAAGTTTCCTCTCTAGTGTCAGCAAGTGGGAATTTTGCTCCTTCCAGGGCAATATGGTAGGTTGAGACCGATGAACACAGTGCAACAACTCGGCCAGGTGGGAAGCCTGAAACCATAGTGAGGGACAAAACTTAGCTGCTAGAAGAAGCATTAGAAACTGGCAGTGAAGTTTGTCATGAACAGGTCCAGTGAGGAACCCGCTATGTTGTGCTCATCTCTGAGGAGATGCAAAACCCACAGCTGAATACTAAGCAAAAAGGGGGAAAAAAGGAGGAGGAAGAAAAAACCAAGCAGCATCATTTGGAGGAAAGCACGTATTTTTCACTCTCATGTAGAATCCAGGAAGTTGGTTTCAAAAGTTTTGTTGTTGTCATTACCTCTTTGATAGGAGTAGTTCATGCTGCTACAGGAGAATCACAATTAAAACTGATGACGGTGTGAGGGTAGCGTCCATGATAGGAGGCAGCACATTCCCCTCTCTCTGTGTTGGCTTGCAGAGCCTCGCTCCTCACTGAGGGCGGCGGGCTGCCACACTGCTCTGAGCATGGAGGCGGGTGATTTTGATGCTGAAGGTCATGCCCAGCTCCTCTTTCATGTGCCACAGGTCTGTGACTAGCTGATGAGTGTAGCTGCCCATTATGTATATGCAACGGGAGAGAAGAGGGCTGTTTTGCTGTGGCTCTACAAAAGCTGTGGACAAGAAGACCCAATGACAGAGGAGCGATAGCTCTGATAAGCCAGACCTCTACGCAGTGTCTAATGTTAGTGTTTATCTGGCCAGTGGGTAACTGGAAGTGTTGTCAAATGGCAGATAAAACCCTAAAAACATGCACTGTGACCATCCTTTTACCGTTCGTTGCAAGTAACCATGGGGCTAGGGATGCAAGAAGTCCGTTTTTGTTTCCCCGTTGTTCAGTTGAGGAGTGAAATCGGGAGTAACTTGTAAGTGAGAGTCAAATGGACTCCAAGCCTGTAGATGAAACGAAATACAGGGATGGAGACTCTGACCTTGCCTATCCACAAAATAGCAGTGATTTAGAGATCAGTTTATGAACTTATGACTTGCATCTATTTAATTTCATTCAGTAACTGATGTGTGCAGCATTCCCTTTCTAGCACACCTGGGTGGAGGAAGATGTTATCATGCCAGTTCAGGCACTCATGCAGCAGCAAGTAGAATAGCTGTTGTTTTCTTCCTTCACTTCTTCTAGATGAACATCTGAAGTAAGGCAGAGGGGCATCTTTCCACACTGTCATTCTGTGAATTTCTCTTTCTTCAGCCTGTTTCCATTGTACTTTAATTTTGTGCAGAAGTGATGGCTTGCCCATGACACCTGGCTGATGGTTGTTCTCTCATTTGGCCCTTGTCATGGCAGAAGCAGGCGTACTGTGATTGCTTTACTCACCACGTTAGGCTATCAACCAGCATTTGTTGATCACTTGTGCGCTTGCAGATTTGAAGTTGTCATTCTTTCCATTTGCCACAGTTCTCTTTTCTTTTTTTTTTTCTTTTTTTTTTCTTTTTTTTTTGTTAAAGCTTCTGGCACAGGACACAGCCCTCACTATACTTCAAGTAATCCTCTCTGCACCCTTCCCAAAATTCATGGCTATTATTCAAGAAAGCAAAGAAGGGTTCAATGAACAACACTGAGACAGAAAGAATGAAGTCCTGTCAGTTTATATTAAATGGATGGCATTTTTAAAAATTCCTAATTAAATACCGCAACCTTTTCTCATTTCAATTGTTGGCAATAGTTTTGCTGTAGCCCAGTGTCAATTTACTGTTCTCAGGCAAGAGAGGAGCCCTGTTGGTGGGAGAATTGTGCGGGTGGTGTAACACATAGAGCTTCTAGCTCACCTTCCTGTTATTCAGATGCCAGAGTCTGTGATCAGTTGTATACAGCAAGTTGCCTATATTTGCGTTTCACATTTTGGTGGCACTTGCAAGATACCTACTGCTATGTATTAGTCTTGTATTTTGCCACTAGTAAGAGATTGCTGCTGAGCTGATTCACCCTTGTGGAGAATGAAGTCATATATGTAAAAAGTAAATTATTTGGCATGTGCTTGACTTACTACCCTGACTTTTTATGATGTTGTGAGTCAAATTGAGAGTGTTTGTCCTCACCCAACTTTTGAGAAGCTGGCTTACAAAAGATGTCGTTAATAGGTGCGAACACAGTTTGATGCAGGCAGTACACAACTCCCAGCATCACAGGGCCTAGCTCCAATGCTGTGAAGGCCCGTTCCTCTGCAGGTTTGCACTGTGGAGGGGATTGAGAGACACGTCCTGCCGGTTCCTTCTTTTAGTCCCTTGAGCAGAATGGCATTGCGATAGGCTGGAAGAGAGAGGTGCTGGTTTGAGGGCACCTTGTCAAAAACCCCAGTCCTAAAGGTTAGTGAGGATTGACTGAAAAGATCTGATCTCTCATCCTTTGTATCCTCAGATGCACAAAATACAAATGGGCAGAAAATTGAAAAGGAACAGTCCTTGTGGAAGACTGGATGTTTTTTAAGAACAATAAACTGGGAATTCATCTGCCTGCTAAGTATTTTCTCTGTGCAATGGGAATGATGTTTTGTTGTTGTTTAAACTCTTACAAGGAACGTAGCTCTGTTGCTTTTTGGCTGGGGTGGGACTAACTCTCTGTTTGTTTCACAGCGGTCTGGATCTCGACACCACTGAAAGTGCTGTCAAGGAGTTAGAGGTAGGAGATGAAGCAGGTCCACAGGAGCTTAGCTGAATGTTAGGCTGAGCAAATCTTTTGTTTGTTATGGGACGGAGGACGTTTTGTCAAATGCAGCATTTCAAGTGCGAGTAATGGGGAACTTCTCTAGAGAGTACGAGGGTGAAAAAAATGACGTAAATGAAAAGTGTCATCAACAGGCAGCATTAGCGCGAGTAATGCTTTTATCAGAAATACTTCAAAGAAGCTACTGCCTGTTGAAATTGGACAAATGAAAACTCCTATTTGTGGAGCTCGTTGCACTCCGTGCCTTGCTGGTTCCTGTTCAGATTCGTTCTGCAGTAGCACTTTCCCGTGGTTTCGCTCTCAGCCCCAGACCTGACCACTGCTTTGAACTTCTCAGGCTTGACTAGCTGTCAGACCCTCCTAGTTTTTCAGGAGCTGTGGCAGTACTGGTGAGCTAGCTTGATAGCAGCTAATCTAATGCTCAATTGCATGTGCTTTCCTCATAGCTGTGGGAGCCAGGGGACGTTCTTTTAATGACGCCATTACTTTGTGGCCAAGCTCGGTGACAGCTGATGAGTTCTGTTGTTGTCATCTTCTTCCTGAGACAGAAGAAAGCCCCTGCCATTCCCGAGGAAATGAGACCAATATACTGCCTGCTTAAAAATGCTCCTGTTAGTTAAGTTTAAACAAATCTTCAGAGTACAGTAGTAGCATTGTAAATAGTATTGAAGAAAGTGTGCTGATCTTAACTGATACAGAAAATTATTGGTTCTTTTTTTTTTTTCTTTTTCACTTTTGAAAATACTGAAAGGTATTCCTAGAAAAAGTTTCCCCTTTATAAAGCAGGAGTTTGTTGGAGCTGAATTACAGTTCCTTTGTAACTGAATTGGGTCAATATTCCGAAAAAGGGGAATATGTTTATTTTTGAAACAGGTCAATAGTGCATGTGTTGTGCTGGCAAGGAGGAGGCTTCTTAAATGTAGAACTTCTTAAATTTAAAAGCACACCTCCACTCTCCATAGTAATGCTTCCATGTTAATTCAGGGTTAAGATATTCATTCACTTCAGTTTCTGTGAATCTGTTAGGGCAGCATGCTCTGAGGTGATGGGAGGGAGCAGGGGGAAGAAGGGGAAGAGGAAAAGCAAAATATCTGGAACCTGCTCTTCCATGACTCCTGCAAACTGCAATGTTATTTTTTTCCCAAGCCTGAAAACTGTACTTGACAGTGGAATTGTGGCTATCTTGTTAATATTCTTCCTTCCTTTCTTATTTTGGCCTCTCCAGGAAGCAATTTGAGTAATCCTCGGAAATCTTGATGATTTACATCCATTTTCTACAGACCACTTCACTATCTTTCTGTGTACCCTTTCTTTCCTACTTGTAAAAGAAAAGATCCAATGACTTGTATCTGTTGGGCATTGCTTAATTTGACATTCCTGCCTAGTAGTGCGCAGATCTTTAGCTGGAGTACGAGTCCTTTGAGCTTTGCAGTTTTACACTAGCTGAAGATCCTCCTCAGTTGTTGCCTTCACCAGAGAACTGATGTACGTAAAAAGAATGTTTTGCAGTGTTTTCAGATGGCCACCCCTGCGTTCCAAATCTGATTTAGCCAGAGAAAACAAACGTGTATATGTAAAGTCCCAGGAAGCCCACGTAATGCGATTGCAAGGAAAGCTAGTGCGTTGTTTCAAAAGGTTAATAAAACGTAAAGCGCTCCTTACAGGCGCAGCAGTGTTGGCCCACTAGTAGAGAAGACCGCAGTAGTTTTCTTGTAAGGTACATTAGGATTAAACATTGTAGTTGCTGTAGTGTAAAGGGTTAAGAAGAAGTTACTCTCCTGAGGCTGTTGTTGCAGAGAAAAGTAAGTTAGTTGAAGGAGAAGCCTTTTCAGTCCTAAGGTGTGTCAGTTTGTGAATCGGATCAGGCCCTTTGGCATCATCACCTCCCGTGATTCCGAGTGCCCAGGAGTAATGAACACCCACGTGTTTCTGCCTCCAAGGCATTCCCTTCCAGTCTCGGCAGACTGCGTTATTGCCACCCCTGGTCCTAGCAGGCAAGAACGAGATCATCCTCTTTCCCTGTCAGAAGCTGGTATGTATGAGAGCAACTTATTCCTCTTACTGCCAGGAAGAGAAAGTAGCCCAGAGCATTGTCAGAGAGGAGGCGCCCAAACAAACGAAGCCTCGTTGTTGGTTTGCTTCGCTAAAGCGCAGCCAGTTTTGCCTGCGTGCTTGAGGAGGGTTTGATTCCCGAGCTTGTATTTCTAGAACTGTGAAGTCCATCCACCTGCTCAGCCAGCACCGGGCCCTGCGGAGAACTGCAAGCTCAGAGGCCTGGCGTGATGAGTTGTCCTGCAATCTGTGTGTCGGGCTCCTCGCTGTAGCATACCTCTTAGTTAATCACCAGCTGTGGGAGTCCTTGAAGCCAAACTCAAACGAACAATTTCATCCCTTAAAGGAACTGATTGCGTCAGCGTTTCATCTAGGCAAATCTTGGGCTCCATCTCTGGTCCTCAGGATGTTAGTTTCTGCTAGCAAATGGAGTAAAAGTATTCATGTTACCTGTTTCTTCCTGAGATCAGAGGCACGTAAGGAGACTGCTGCCTGGCGTCACCCATTCTTGCACGCATGAGCTCCTAGGTGTGCGAACTGCACCCCCAGGAAGGAACGTCTGTAACTGTGGCGTTTGTCATGTCAATTATCTTTTGTCCTCCCATTTTGAACTGTGAAGTGAATGTAATGACGCTACTCCTGTGAATCCTAGTCCTTTTCAGTTTTTAAAAAAATTACTTTTTAGTTAGGAAAGCTGATGAGGTTTTATTCACAGGGTTGGGAGCGCCTGGCATGTTGTTTCTTGCGGGAAGATGTCAGGACTGAAGCCAGATACAGTTAAGGAAACACAATGCTATTAATGCAAGCAACTGATGGGAGAGTGTCACCTGGGTGAGTGTTTCTTGTAATGTGTTACTAGCGCTTTTTCACCAAGTTCATACGGACAGATTGTAGGTGCTCCCTTCTGCATATACATTCAGTGTGGTATGACTTTTGAAGCTTTACAAGAGGACTCCTGCTCCTTTGAAATGTTAGTGCTATGTTCTTAAGTCTTATTGTTGTTCTCAGATGTCAGTAAATGGGAGAGAGTATCGAAGATGAGATTCAAACATGAGAATGTCCACCTCGTGCCTTATCCCTACATTTGCACGATGTATCTAGAACTCGGCTCTATTTCAGCACGGCGTATCTTGTGGTAATTCACTATGGTTATGTTTGGATAATGTCTGGAAACATCTATGATCTATGTCTTGCTTTTCCCTTTCCCTTCCTCCACTGTGTCTTTGAATGAGAGGGAGCAAAACTGCGTGCGGTATGGCTGTACCATGGATTTGAAATAGAGCATAGCAATGTGTTCTCTTTTGTCCTGTATTGCTTTTTTTGAAAATGTCTGGAATTTCTCTTTGCCTTTTCACCCACTGCTGACTCTTCAGCTAGTATTTTTATGAAGCAATGCCCAGTGGCTCCCAGCCTTCATTCTTGAATGTCGGTAACTAGGCTGGAGCCAGCACATATATATATGGAACATGTGTTTTTCTTCCTTATGCTTGACTACATTTGTTGACGTTGAATTTCACGCTCTTTGTTTCTGTTTTCCTAAAGAAAGAATGCATTTGTTTTTCTAAATAATGATAGTAATAATGGTAATAATGTCTTTTGTATAATTAGCAAATGTTGTCACCTCCCTAGTGTCTCATTTTCCAGGTTTTCTATGAATTCCCTGAAGAGCCTCAGGCCCCAGCTGAGACCTCTGTGGGACTCTGCATTGAACCTCCTCTGTTGTGAAAACTGAGGTTTTTTTCTTATGTTTCCTGTTCTGATGATTGGTCCCTGGGAAAGGCTGCAGCTGGTCTGTCTTGTGAGCACTTAGTAGATATTCTGGTCTTCCTTATCAAATGGACAAGTAGTCCAAAGCAATTGTCCCCATCCCACTGGCTTGTGTTATTCACAGCCAGGAATTCTGAAAGAGCTGTATTTGCAGTTCTTCGGTTTCAAGATATCATATGCAAGTCCAGCATTGTTTCTAAGTCATTTATCTTGTTCTCAGGACGTGTGGTGCAATGCAAAAAAGTACTATAAAGTTGGTTAAAGAAAGTCCAGTCACCAAATATTCACCAGATTTTACAATACCTCTGTTACAGGTAAAGAAGTAAACAAGGGCAGTGATGAGCTTTTAAGTTGCGTGTGTGGTTCTCTTTTGTGTGTTGTTTTTTTTTTTTAAAAAAAAGTGATATTCCAAGTAGTCTGGAGAAGCAGAAGATATATCTAGGCAATGCTGTAGTTGTCCTGTTTCTGGGTGTCAGTCAGGCAGTGTAAGGTGGGAGTGAATTCTCACCTAGAACCATCCAAGTTGAGGGAAACCTTCCTGTCAATTCCAGCGGACTTTGAATGAAGTCCTGCCTGAGGACGTGAGAGCCGTGCTGGCTTCAGTTAAATGTGTTTTCGCCAAGTCTGAGCTGAGCTGTCAAATGGTTTCTTCGCTGTGAGAGTCTGTATGAGGTCAATAGTGCTGAATAATGAAGTAGTTTCCTAAGTGCTGCATGTGTCGAAAACAACCAAGTTAAGCTTCTTTGGAAAGTAGTTGTTTAGTGAGATCTCAGGGTGGGTTTGTTTTCAATACAGGTAAGTGTCTGAAGATGGAGTGAATTAGTGAAGGTGTCCTGTCCAAATTCCCCCCGAGGAAATCCCGCTCTCTCTGCTAGCATTACGTTCCTGCTAATGATGTTCCTAGGCCCTCCTCTAAAAATGGAGCCAATAGGATGTCCTGGGAAGCAGTAGTTCTTCTTTAAAACTGTTGAGCATAATTCTCTGGATGGCCTCTCAGTGCTTACCTTCTGTTTGAATAAGGCAGCTAATCTTTTATTCCTGAGTCATTTTTTGGTTTTGGTTGTATAAGCCTGGACAATGTTGCGAAACACAGATGTATATTAAGTCTGACTTTTGTTCTAAAATAGAAAAGTCAAAATCAAATTTTATCAATACCAAGTTTGCAATGTTTTGAAGGTCAAGAGAAGAAAAGAAGTGTCAGATAGTGCTGCAGTGGAAGAAATGGTGAAGAGGAGAAGAGTGGAAGTCGGAGCGGAGGCCTCATGCCCACAGTCGGGTGTGGGCAGGTCAGTTGACTACAAAATAGTCTTCTGGGGCACATATCGATGTTTTTGATGTCTCTTGCACCTTCCTCGTATTTCATTCCTGTGTAACCCTTTGGCCCATTTGTCGTCTTCCTTCTCTTCCCTAGGTGACAGAATCTAAGCAGCATTGCCCACGTTTGGGGAAAAGTTGTCCTGTGCTTTCAGGTTCCCATGCCGTTAACTAAAGCTCTTCCCCTCTCACTCCTTTGTGTTAACGTTACCTGCAGAATCACAGCGGGATGAGAACTGGGCGGCTCAACAAAGCGGTGCACTGGCTTGCACACCTGAGGCAGGGATGACAAGGGAGGAACTGGGAAGAGTTTTCTAGCTGCCTCCCAGCCTGCTCCTCTGAGTCGGCTGATGACTGCTGCCTCTCGGCTTGAGGCAGAGATCTCTGTCTGTGGCTTTCACAGAACCGTTGAGGTTTTCGGGACCTTTGATATCATCGAGTCCAAGCCCTCCTGCTCAAGCAGGGTCACCCAGAGCAGGTTGCCCAGGACGTGTCCCCTCAGGTTTTGAGTGGACTCCAAGGGTGGAGACACCACAACTTCTGTGGGCAACCGGTTGCAGTGCTCGACCACAGTTGCAGTCAGAAAGTTTTTCTTGTGTTCAGCTTTAATTTCATGTTTTGCAGTTTGTGCCCTTTGCCTCTTGTCCTGCCAGAAGGCGCTGCTGAGAAGAGCCCGGTTCCCTCTTCTTCATTCCCTCCCATCAGATGTACATGGATAAGAGCTCCCTGAGCCTTCTCCAGGCTGAAGGGTCCCAGCTCTCCCAGCCTCTCCGCATATGAAAAGTGCTCCAGTCCCTTCGTCACCTTTGTGGCCCTTTGCTGGGCTCGCCCCAGTGAGTCCCAGTCTTGTCCTGGGGAGCCCAGTCTGGACAGAGCACACAGACTGGCCCCAGCAGCCCTGAGCAGAGGGGAAATGATCCCCCCAGGCCTTGCTTTCTCATTCAGTGCTGTCTGTAGGTACATGCATAAATTTGCATGTCTGAGCAGCCTCTCAGGCTGTTGTTGCTGGAAGGGTCTTTCATTCCGTCTAGCTGGCGCTCTAGGCTTTCACCTGTCTCCTGCCTTGCTGCTCTTTCTTCTTGAGCTCTTGGGGTATTTCTCACGGAATGTTAAGTGGTTAAAACGTAACACAAGACATGGTTATTCAAATGCATTTGTCTCTTGTTTCTCTGTGCAGCCTGATGAATATGATGGCACTAAATGACTCATTGTTATTCCTTGTATTGCAGATAACTAATTCTTGTTCCTCAGATGCAGCTGTCCTAGGCGGGTAGTATGTTTCACCGGAACTGTTGACCCAGGTGGAAAAAACAGTCTTCTCGGTTCTAGCTAGCAGCCAGGATAAACTACTGTGTAGCAGGGTTTTTTTCTGAATCTACCCATTGATCCAATAAGATATTCTTTTTCCCTACCGTATTTGTGCCTCCTGTTATCCTCAGGATGCTAGAGCTTCAGCTCTACTGTTAGAAAGAAAAAGAGAGAAAACATGATGCTGCTAGTGGGCTTTGCTTCTCAGGAGGGTGAACGAGCCTGTGAAGGGTTTTCCTTCTGCACACTTTTGAGCCTGACACCTCTCATGCAGGAAGTTTCTCTGTTCTGGAGAGTTTTTGCTCCAAGCAGAGCTGGCTTCTCCCCAGGCACTAAGTTTTCCAAGCGGGAAGGCTCTAGGGGTGCATGGCTTTAAGTAGCTGCCTGGATCCGCATCATAGCTTGTGATTTCACAATGGTCCCTATTGTGTCTCTGGAGTTGGTGCACACTGGGTGCCACTTAGCTCCTCCCGTGAGGGCTACTCCATCAGTCCCTGGGGAATCGGGCCCCCTGACTGACCTGGAGGTTCAGTTGTCCCCGAAACCCAGTGACTGACGTGAGGATGAACCCAAACGGGGGTTACAAAATGACACTTCTGGAAGAGTTACAGGTAGCACGGCCGGGGCTCAAAAGTGCAGTTTTGTGGGTTGGGGTTGTTTTTTTTCCAGTTTGGAAATCACTTTTTTAGACAGGAACCTCAAGAACAAAGCAGGAGGTGGGTTTTTTTGGTCTGAAACACTCATCCCTCTCCTGCTGTATTAAAGACGTCCAGACTCTCGTGGTATACAGTAGAGGTGATGTTATGGGCTGTTTTATTTGCGTATGGGAAGGAAAACCTCCTACAAGTCCGTGGTTTTAGGGCTGTGCCTGAAGGAGGAGGAGGCGGCACGTAGAGGCGTGATGGCTCGTGGACTCGCGTGGACGCAGGGGTGGGTGATGGCTGGGAGGACGTAAGGGAGCTCTCCACCCCCAGCCCCAACTTTTCCCTTCTTGTCGTTGCTAAACAGAGACATGATGAGGAGGCAGTGATTGACCAGGGAAGAAGGAGCAACACTGTCAGTGTTCACTATGAGGAGGAGGAGTTGGAAGGTGAGTCTCTGCTGAGATCCTGGTAGAGGAGCCACCAGCCCAGCGCGTTTTCCCATTGCACAAAGTCTCTCCTGTGTGCCTTGTCGGGTGTCACATCATGTGCAGCAAAACGTGCCGCGCTTCTCAATGAAGCAGCACAGTTATTGTCACGTTTTTTACTATTACGGCTTTTTAAACGGAGGGAAAAAGCCCCCCGGGAGGCCACGGTGTGAGTTGTAGCCACAGGGCTCGATAATTCACGGCTTTTTTTCTCGCAGAGGCTGCTCCTGGCTTGGAGAGGTCAGGAGAATCATTTCAGGGCTGCAGACGCAGGGCTGTGATTTTCTTTTTTTGTTCTGGAGTTCATTACGATGGGACTGATTTGATCGTCTCTTGTCGCCTCGTGCCATACAGAGATTTTGAAAATAATTAGCTTGTGTTGCTGCTTAATGAGCAAGTCTGAGTGTTGTCCAGCCGAAGCTGGAATTTGAGAAGAGGTCCAATACTTTGGGGGCACTTTTAGATGACCCAGAGCCAACACTTGTTGTTGCTGTGTTGTTGCAAAGCTCGAGTAAAATAGGCTTGGAAAAAAGGAGGTCCAGTGAAAATAACATTCAGGGAAGCTGGCGTTGCTCCTGGGATATATAACCGTGGCTTAGCAAGGCACCGGCCACCTCAACCATTGCCACAATGCCGAGAGTGCTGCAAAAACCGCTGCTTTTTCGCAGGCCACCGGACCCTGTACGTGGGCGCGCGGATGCCACTGGTTAGGCAGAGCCACCGGCATCACCGACGCCACAGCCAGAAGCATCGGGAAGGGGAACGGGAGAAGGACTCTGCCCCGATGGAGCAGGGCTACCACTGTAAGTCCCACCGCGGCATTCGCTAAACTCCTGGGGGCAACGTGGGCGCTGGGGCCTTCTGCAAGCAGGTCCCCGTGGCTAGTTTGAGTGAGTTGCTGTTCTTCCGAGGGAAAGTGGCCTTATTGAGCAACACCCTCTTTTTCCCAAGTTCTCTTTTTTTTGTTGTTTTTTTTTGTTTGTGTTTTTTTTAATGCAGTTAAATGCATAATGGATTTAGGCTCGTCTTCCTTAGAGGGATCCTGGCTTTAAAAATGGCAATGTGGGGAAGGAAAGCAGCCCATCCTCATGCAGAGGTGGACTAGATGCTTCTCCTTCTCCACGGCTCTGTGCAAGCCCAGACAGACGCAGAGGAGAGGGGCCAGCCCAGTGTTTATGGCTGCACTGGTGCTGATGGCCACTTTGCACGTGAGCGTGACGAGCTGTGTTCAGGCGCGGTAACGGGATGGGTCTTTGCCTTCTGCCCCCAGGCTCCCCGTCCCAGCGGGTGCAGTTCATTCTCAGGAGCAAGGAGGACGAGCAGCACCTCCCTCACCACTTGTTCTCCGAGCTGGATGAGATCTGTGTAAAAGAGGGCCGAGATGGCGAGTGGAAGGAAACGGCAAGGTAAATCCCTGCTGCTTGGCTGCGGTGGGAGAGGAGTCCCTGCACCGGCAGCGCCCGTGGGCTCTGCTTTCTCCTCTCCAGGATGCGAAGCTTTTGCAGCTGCAGGTGGCGGCACGAGGAGCCTTCTCCTCTTGCCACCCCGTGGCTCTGTCAAAGGGGTTGCAGAGCTGGGGCTGTTTTCTTGCAATGGGGCTGATCGCACCCGATGTCCGCAGGTGGCTGAAGTTTGAGGAGGACGTGGAAGATGGCGGCGAGCGCTGGAGCAAGCCCTACGTTGGCACGCTGTCCTTGCACAGCCTCTCCGAGCTGAGGAGCTGCGTCAGCAACGGGTCGGTGCTGCTGGACATTTGTGCCAACAGCATCGAAGAGATTGCAGGTACCATGGGCACTGCATCCCTCCGGGAACGGCCGAGCTCAGCTCGCCACAGTGCTCTTCACTCCCAAATCAAACCCTGCCCCAATGGCACGTCCTTTTCCAGAAGTGCCACTGTGTTTTTCTCATGAGCTGTTTTTGGATGTAGACTGGGCATGCAACAGTCACACCGTTTTTTTATTCCAATGCGGGGTCCTTTTGAAAGCAGTTTGTGGGGTTGGAGAAGCCACTAGAGAATATTCTGCAGCCAAAAAGGAGCGTGTGTCAGGGCTTAGCAGGCTGCTCTTAGAAATACAGAGTCTGCGTAAGAGCTGAACCTCCTTAAAGGAACTATTTCTTACAAGCTGTTTCCTCGCATTCTTTTTTTTGCTTTTGCCTTAAGATCCAGCATGTAAGAGTTTTAAGGCAGAGTTTATCTGGCGATGACCAAGCAGTGTATTTCTGTGGGGAAGATACTTGAAGTTAATTGCAAAAGCCGCTTTGGAGAAGTTATCTTTGACTGGCGGCAGGTCTCCATTCAGCCCTTTCAAGGGCTGGAGAAGTCGGAGCCGTTCTTAGCACGTTTCTCCCTGGGCTCGGCAAATTGCACTCCATCAGCACGGGAAGCTCTGGGAACGTCTGTGCTATAGATCGCTTATAATTTGGGTGAACGTGTAGAGTCAGAAAGGCCAGGTCGGGCAAGAAAATTGCGTCATTTAGAATGGGAAATATTTATCTTAGCGGAATGATGAATAAGCACTTGGATGCCATGTTTCTTAGCAGAAGAAAATTCTCGTTTTGGCTGCAAAGGCTGAACATTATTAAAAGGCCTTGCTATGCAAGGCTGAGCCGGCATTAGGGTGCAGCCTGTGTGGCACAGCCTTCCCTGGGGGCTTTGGGGGTCGGGACTTGTTGGGGTTTCTGCTCTGATGGCTTTGTTTCCCTTTGCCATCCTCAGATACGATCCTGGCCCAGCAAGAACAGTCCACGGAGTTTGACGAGCACGTGCGGGCGCAAGTTCGAGAAGTCCTTTTGAGGAAGCACCACCATCAGAACGAGAAGACAACCAACCTTCTGCCCGCTGTCTGCTCGTTTGCTGATGTGAGCAAGAGGCAGTCAGACCTGCACCTCCTCTACAAGCCAGGTGAGGCTTTCTGCAGGGCTGTGGCCCCATTAGACTTGTCCGGGCAAAGGAGAAGCGTCCCAGTTGCTCCTCGTCCATCTTTCTGAGTGTCTTTCTTTTTCCTACCAGCCCAAACAATCACCTCTTGTCCTTCTCCCACCGCTGCAGAAGCTAAAGATGGGGTGAACCCTGAGAGCAGAGCAATGGATTTAAGCAAGGTGAGACACTCGTAGCTTTCTCACGCCTTTAGGGCCAGATTTGCTCTTGCAAACTTGGCTGGAGAGTGTGCTGCAGAGCGCTGTGGGCTTTGCTTTTGGGGTAATTGCCTGAAAATCGCTTGTCGTGCCCAGGCGGAGCTGCACTTCATGAAGAAAATTCCCACCGGGGCTGAAGCATCCAACGTGCTCGTAGGAGAGCTGGATTTCCTTCACCAGCCCATCGTGGCATTTGTCCGCCTGAGCCCGGCTGTCCTTCTCTCGGGCATGACGGAAGTTCCCATCCCAACAAGGTGCGAATGAGAAGCGCAAATTTTTTCCGTAAAAAAGACACCCAACCAAAGATCGAGTTGCAGGCATCAGTTTGGTGTCCCAAGGGAACAAGGCGAGTGGGAGGGGGAGCAAGCACGTTTCCCCCACCCGCATCTCCTCGCCTTCATTTCTCCATTCCCTGCTGTAGCTTTTAAACCCATCGGCCAATTGTAATGAAAGTTGGCCCCCAAATGAAATTTGCCGTCGGTTTTGAAGAATTTCAAATTCATCGTGGTGTCGCTGAGCCTACGTGTCCCGTCTTGAGCCACGCTCCGGGCTGGGAGCTGCCAGGGCTTTCCCTGGGTGCTCTTGGAGCAAGGACACCTTCTTCTCTCTCTCATTTTGTTTTTCTTGCCCAGGTTCCTGTTTGTTTTGCTTGGACCAGAAGGAAAAGCCCATCAGTACCATGAGATCGGCAGGTCCATGGCCACTATCATGACAGATGAGGTGCGACAAGATGAGATAGCTCCGGGTCATTTTTGCCTTTCTTCAGCTCTCCCTGTCTCTGAAGTAGTGAGGAAGAGGATTTGCTGTCCCAGCTGCCCGCAGCTCTCCAAATAGCCCAGCCCTCTTTCTCACCCCAAAGCGAACACGCAGATTTGCATCACCCCACATCCTGGAGGCTGAAATCCCACCCGGGGTGCATCCTGCACCTCATCCTTCTTGCCGGGGTCCCCAGCACGCTGTCCCCAGTGGTGGCATTGCCAGGGCCAGTCAAACTTCTCTTACTCTTTAAGCAGAAGGGTATGGTGTGCCATGGGGGACGGGGGCCTCGTGGGGGAGATGATTACAAATGCCCTGACGCACAGATTTTTCCTTTTGGGGGAGTATTTCCTGCCCTTTCCAGCAGGAAATTTTGGGGAAAAAGCCTTGCGTTTAGCCAAGAGCTTATTGCACTGGTTAGGACCTCCGAGCTGGGTTGTCCTCTCACCAGGTTGTCTTCCATTGGCAGGTTTTCCGTGACGTTGCCTATAAAGCCAAGAACGGGGCTGACCTCGTGGCTGGCATCGACGAGTTTCTGGATCAGGTCACGGTCTTGCCGCCAGGAGAGTGGGATCCATCGATCCGAATCGAGCCCCCGAAAAACGTCCCTTCGCAGGTGGGAGGCGCGAGGGGGACGGGCGGGACGGCTGGGGATGCTGTTCAGGGGCCCAAATTCACAAGGTCCCACTCTGACACAGTCACAGAGCCAGACCAGAAGCAAAACAAGCCAGCGGTTACAAGTCCATAGCTTTATCTTACTTCCATTTTAACAGGAAAAAAGGAAGATGCCAGGAGCTCTTGACGACAGTGCTTCTCACAGCACGCTGGAGAAACACAGTGGCCCTGAACTGCAGCGGACGGGAAGGTGGGAGCTTTAATAGTTTGGGTTTTTTTTCTGTTTGCTTCTCAAATCTGAGCATGCACCCTCCCTTCTAGCAGGTCTTTGGGGTTAGCTGGTTCAACGAAGGGGCTCCGCATTGCCAGCTTGGTCCCCTGGGCTGGGCAGGGGGGAGATCTGGGCAGCTGGGCTCAGCCCCAGCCATCACCATTGCACGCAGGTTTCCTTGATTTGGGAGGAAGGAGAGTGCTTCTTTTTAGCCACGAAAGTGACTCCGTGCTTCTGATTGCCCTTCTGCAGCAAAGCAAAGTCACCGTGTTCCTCCAAGAGAACAGACTCTCTTCTTTTTCCTTCCTGCAGGCTCTTTGGAGGTTTGACCCTGGACGTGAAGCGGAAAGCCCCGTGGTTCTGGAGCGACTTCCGGGATGGTCTGAGCCTGCAGTGCCTGGCGTCCTTCCTCTTCCTCTACTGTGCCTGCATGTCCCCTGTCATCACCTTTGGGGGACTGCTGGGGGAGGCGACCAATGGCCAGATAGTGAGCACCTCTCTCTGTTGGGGGGCATGGGGGAGGATAAAAGTCAGGCCAAAGTCCTCGCTGCAGTGAATCGGCTTTGGTTTTTGTTTCTCCCTAACGATTTATTTACTCACGGCTGCCTCTCTTCCCCGGACAGAGTGCCATGGAGTCGCTGCTGGGCGCGTCCATGGCCGGCGTGGTGTATTGCCTCTTTGCCGGCCAACCTCTCACCATCCTCGGCAGCACCGGACCCGTCCTCGTGTTTGAGAAGATCCTCTACAAATTCTGCAAGTAAGGCTGGCTGCCGCAGCTGGGTGCTGCGAGAGCCTTCAGAAGGGGGCAGTGATGGAGAAAAGATGCTTTGCTTTGCTTTTCTGTTTCTTAGGGGTAGTTGCTAGATTTTAGTGACAGTCCTTTTGTTGCTATGGCTTTGATGGGAGACAAACCACCCTTATTGCCATAAGGTTTATCATTAAGCCCCAGCTTGCTGGCAGCAGGTGACTGGGTGCAAACCCAGCTGGTTTCAGTGTCAGGGCATCAGGGTGATGTGGGAGAACACCACCTGGCCCAAGAGGGACCTGACCTCAAGCAGCCTCCAAGGTGTTAACACAAGATCCTTGTTCAACAGTGGTAACTAAATAATTGGCCTCTCCTCCTGTGGGTCTACACCCTGCACCACAGCCCCGAGGCTCTCTGTAGTAGTACATGGAAACTGCATTTCCCATCCGCAGCCTTGACACGCTCCAGAATTGCTCCCTGTTTTCCCCGAAGGCAGGCATGTCTCAGGGCCTCTTGCTGGCCTTTGCAGCCTTTGTTTCATTTTGCTTTCCCAGGGAGTACACGCTCTCCTATCTGTCTCTGCGGGCGTGCATTGGGCTGTGGACCGCCTTCTTGTGCATAGTGCTGGTGGCCACCGATGCCAGCTGTTTGGTGTGCTACGTCACCCGCTTCACGGAAGAAGCCTTTGCCTCCCTCATCTGCATCATCTTCATCTACGAGGCTCTGGAGAAGCTGAGTCACCTGCGAGACACCTACCCTGTGCACATGCACAGCAAGCTGGACTTCCTCACCAGCTACTAGTGGGTTTTTTTCCCCCTGAGAAAGCTGCTGCCCCTTGGCAGGATCTGCGGGCTGCACCTCCATCGCCTTTCCCTTACCCCTGTCTTGGCTTCTCTCCTCCCAGCTGTAAGTGTGAGGCACCGACCCATCCCAGCAACGAAACGCTGCGTTTCTGGGCGAGCAACGGGATCAACGTGTCTGGCATCGCCTGGGAAAACCTCACGGTGACCGTAAGTGCCCCGAGCCACTGCTTCCTCGCGCCGCGGCCACGGGGTCCAGGGGCATTTGCATGGTGCAAAAGTCAGAGCCCTTCAGGGAATGATGGGCTTCAAACTGTGCTAGTGCTGCTCGGAAAAGTCCTTGCTTAAATCTAGCGTGTGGTTTGTTAAAACCGCTTGGTCCTCGGGAGGAGAGTCCACCTTGTCCCAGTCTACCTGGTCCCCAGCGTTGTGGGTAGGTAGCAAGTGTCCCCCTCAAGCCTGTTGCCGGACAGTATTTCTGACTGGGAGGAAGGTTAAGTAGTGGGTGGTTTGATTATTGTAGAAGTTGTAGGTAGGACTTAAGTTCATGCTTGAAAGGTAGTAATTGGCCTCCTTAATGGGTTCCTAGTAACTCTGGGCCTTGCTTTCTCGTTCAGTGCTGTCTGTAGGTACATGCATAAATTTGCATGTCTGAGCAGCCTCTCAGGCTGTTGTTGCTGGAAGCAGAGCCCGGGCCTAGGGCGGCAGGCTCTTATGGTGGCCTTCATCCCCTCTTGGCCAGGTTCTGCGAGCCCTCCCCTGGGAAGGGACGATTTGTCTCTTCTCCTCCTTTCCTACCATGGTTGTCTTTAGCCCTCCTTCCCTCTTCCCTCTCTCTCTCTCCCCAAGAGTTTCCAGTGTTTCCTTCCCCTCTGGTGTCTTCTTTAGCCACGATTGCTCGAATGGCAGGCAGAGGATGTGCCGAGGGTGCGTGGTATGGTGTCCCCTCACATCTCGTTTCTCCGCTCTATAGTTCGATGTGTCACTTGTTCAGCTGCTGCTGCTCATTACATATAAATCTCCATTGGCAGGAGCAGTTAGAGGGTCGTGGATCTTGGACCAAGATCCTCAAAACCCCCTAGCTACGCGAGGTTTCCCTGCCGCACGTGCACTGCCTTTGTGTCCTGACGCTCTGTTTCTCCAGGAATGTCGGCATTTGCGTGGGGAGTTTCAAGGACCTGCCTGTGGACGCGACGGCCCCTACACGCCTGATGTGTTCCTCTGGTGCTGCATCCTCTTCTTCGCCACCTTTGCCCTGTCGAGCTTCTTGAAGAAGTTTAAAACCAGCCGCTACTTTCCAACCAGAGTAAGTAGAAGATGGTGGCCAGCGTCCATCTCCACACTCGTTTCCCAAAATGGCTTTCCTGGAGCACTAAGCAGTATTAGCCCCGCCATGGTCAAGCTGGGAAACGTTGGCCTTGCAGGCCAAGCTCTCCAAGAGCTTGGATGTCCCGCACTCATTTCCGTGAGTGCAAAATCATCGTAGCATTTCCCACCTGCCTCGCGATCTGCCCCAGATTGAAGATTTTTGGGGTTTGATTTTTTTTAAAATTTTTTTTGCCCCCCTCCTCAGGTAGTAGGAAGTCAGGTTTCCCAAAGTTTTGGGGGTTGGGGTTGTGGTTTTTTTTCCCTACCTTCTGCGCATTATGTGCTCGAGCGGAAAGTAGATTCGAATGAGGAGGTTCCTTTTGAGGACTAAAGGATGCCTCAGTGCCTTGTTGCCGTTGTAGCTGTGAGTGTAGCTGTAGTGGCAGACATCTCTTTTCTTATTTTTAATATTATTATTATTATTTTTAGGTTTTGACTTAAACCAACCCTTGTCCACCTAATTAAGCTTTTTTTATTATCTGACACCAGATCTCACGGGGACAAACACAGCAACAGTATCTAAGCAAGGGATCAGGCTGCATGTGCTCAGAGGGGTGGTGGGATTTGGTTAACCAGCCTGAATGTTGTGGATGTCCGCAACTCTTGCATCTCACGTTACGGCCCTGTTTGCCATGCCCCTTTCACCTCTGGTTTCTCGCCCCAGGTACGGTCCACGGTGAGCGACTTTGCTGTTTTCCTCACCATCGCCATCATGGTGCTCCTTGACTTTGTGGTTGGGATCCCATCGCCAAAGCTCCAGGTCCCCCACACGTTCAAGGTAATGGGGTGTTTTGGCACGTGGGGGTGCCACAAGGTGATGCCGGGGCAGGGCAGGGCTGAGTCTGGAGGAGATGCTGGTGGTGTGACCATCTCCTCTTCCACCTCCAAGTGCCTTGCTTCCTCCTGGCAACGAGAAGATGGCCCCAAAACTAGATACCTACAGGAGAAGTACCTAGAGGTGCTTGCAAAGAGGAGACTGGCACTGCTGAAGCCCACGGGAGAGGGGGACATGAAGCCAGGGCTGGGAGGTGCTCTGACACAGGGAGGGAGGGGAAAAGGAAAGCCAGTGGAGTGCCTGGGCTGGGAGACGATGCTGATGTGTGGGCTTTGTTGCAGCCTACCAGAGACGACCGCGGGTGGTTCATCAACCCCATAGGACCCAACCCTTGGTGGACGGTGTTGGCTGCGCTCGTCCCAGCTCTGCTCTGCACCATCTTGATATTCATGGACCAGCAGATCAGTGCCGTTATTGTGAACAGGAAGGAGCACAAGCTGAAGGTAAGGGCCTGCGAGAGATGACCCCGGCCCCAGCCCCTTCTGGGCTGCAGGTCTGGGGAGAAGCTCTTATTGCCGATGCTTTCTGAAGGCATTGGTTTGGGACAAGGTCAGGCTGCGTGGCAGGATGCTCTCCTGGATTAACGATGATGCAGGGAGCAAGTGACAGGGCAGTTCAGATGAGCAACCTTTTGGAGGAGCAAATTAATCTTGGAGCAATATGGAAGCGCGTTTTTGTTTTGAAACGGCAGCGGCAGCAGGTGCGGGGAATGCATTGTTTTGATGCGCTGCCAGGGATAACTCAGAGTCACACCTTCCTCGCAAGTGGTAGAATTTTCTTTGTGAGTGAAAAAAACGGTTTGGTGGTTTTGGGTTGTGGGTGGGGTTTTTTTGGAGAAGTATGTATCGCACAAGCTCCCCATATCCCTTGTGTCTGAACTCCTGCCAGATTTTCATGCCAGGTGCTTGTGCAAAGCCTGCGTACACCCTTACTTGTTTCCATTTCTTGTTTTAAATTCTGAAGAAGTTGACCTGTGCTCGAGCAGGGTTTGAGTCTGACTTGCGACGTTATCCTTGCTCTTGTGCTATGGGATGCTCTGTTTCTTGTTTTCCTGCCTGCAGAAAGGATGCGGGTACCACCTGGACCTTTTCGTGGTGGCCGTGATGCTGGGGGTGTGCTCTGTGATGGGGCTGCCCTGGTTTGTGGCTGCGACCGTCCTGTCCATCACCCACGTGAATAGCCTCAAAGTAGAGTCTGACTGCTCAGCTCCAGGAGAACAACCCAAGTTTCTGGGGATACGAGAGCAGAGAGTCACTGGCTTGCTGATCTTTGGGCTCATGGGCTGCTCCGTCTTCTTCACTTCCGTGTTAAAGGTGAGAGGAAAATGCAAACCACCCGACAACCGCGAGCTTGTTGGAGGTTACAGAAAAACAGTCCCCTCTCTGCAGGCCTGAGTAGTTAGTTGTGGAGCGGAGGAGGAGGGGGTGATCCCAACCCTTGGGGCTTGACCCACGGTGGGAACCAGCCTCGGTTAGGCTTTGCAGCCCTTCGGGCCCCCGTTTGGTGTGCTCGAGGCAAGCGAGCAACGCAACTGCTTGAATTTTCGGGTGTCTTTCAGGCCCGCCCATGTTTATGGGTTACAGCTGAGCATATTGAGACCAGCACGTCTGCTCTCTTTCAAACAGGCAGCCCTTTACGGGCTGCAATTTGCTCCCCAAATGCCCTGGAGCAGCTGTTCCCAGGAGCTAAACACACTGAGGTCATCCCCGTGGGCTTCCTTGCACGTTCCTCCCACAAAGTAATCTCGTCTCTAGGCTAAAAGGAGGCCTGTGGCCTTTGCCTGTTGCCCCAAGATTAGGCAGAAGTGTTTTTCTACCGCCACAGAATGCGGCATAGGGTAGCACGGGTGAAATCGCCTATTTTCCTCCAACCTTTCTGGAAAATAGGAGTATTCTGAGGAGAGGTAACTCCAAAGTTCAGCCTAAAGCAGAGCCTTAGCTCACTCGTGCGCACAAAATCTTTAATGGTTAAAACCTGACCCATCTGTAAGCCTGAATGGAAGCTGGAAGGCTTCAAGCAATTTTAGGCAGTGCCTGTGGAAGAGGGTGGTAATACTGAAAATGCAATATGGAGAAAGAAACGATTGCATTCTTTTTTTTTTTCTCTTTTCCCCCCCAGTTTATACCAATGCCTGTGCTCTATGGCGTCTTTCTCTACATGGGTGTGTCGTCGCTCAGAGGAATTCAGGTACGGACTCTTTTACAGCGTGCAGCATGTCGTTTCCCTGGTATTTTGTCTCCGTAGCAGCAGGGAAAAAAGCAGTGGCATGGGAAAAACTTCTTGCAGAGCAAGCAATGAAACTCTTTTGTGTAAGAAAAAGATTGGTGGAGGCACAGGAGGTATATAGGGCTGGGAGGACCAGGCAAGTTCAGCGCTCTCTGTTTCAGGGTTTAGGGCAGGTCAGTGTTTGGTTACGTTAAAGCGGGGGAATTCAGTGCAAAGGGAAGGCAGTTTCTGCCACTGGCGGAAATCCTCGCTGGGGGATTCAGTGGGCCGAGAAATGCTAATAATGGAATGGCACGGAATAGTTGCCGTTTGGTGGGCAGCTCTCAGGGGCAAGCCGGTTGATAGATGGAGCGAAGGGAAAATGGGTGCTGCTCCCAGGAGGAACGCGGTGGGATCCAGGATTTCTGACGGCAAGCGAGATGCTGCAAACCGCCTCCACGTCTCGAGAGGGCCAGAAACTTGCCGCAGTCCCAAGGCGGCAACCTTTCCCTTTTATTTTGCAGTTCTTTGATCGCTTGAAGCTGTTTTGGATGCCAGCGAAACACCAGCCGGATTTCATCTACCTGCGGCACGTGCCCTTGCAAAAGGTGCATTTGTTCACGGTGATCCAGCTGACCTGCCTCGTCCTGCTCTGGACCATCAAGGTGTCCCGTGCCGCCATCATCTTTCCCATGATGGTAAGAGCTGCCGCCGCTCAGCAGCGGGGTGTTTGCAGCGTTGGAGTGAGAGGTGGCATCGTCTCTGAGCTCACCGCATCTTCCCTCTTATTTGTGAAGGTTTTGGCTCTCGTCTTTGTCCGGAAAGCGATGGATTTCTGCTTCTCAAAGCGCGAGCTCAGCTTTCTGGATGACCTTATGCCAGAAAGGAAGAAGAAGTTGGACGATGCCAGAAATGAAGCCAGAGAAGAAGAAGAGGTAAGGCTTGCTGGGTCCTCGGGGCTGGACATCTCCGTCGGGCTGTGAGGTTGCCTGTTTCTCTTACAGCTTGTCTGGAAACGTTGGGGGAAGATCAGCACTCAATCGAAATAGATCCCAATAGCCTGGATCCCACGTTGTAACCTTTGTTTCCTCAAGTAGCAGTGAGCTGAACGCTTGAATACAGGTGTAATTTTTAAAACGAGTCGTTTTTCACAAAGGTCATTATCATTACGATGATTATTATTAGAAGGTGCTGCTGCTGCTGCTGGCAAGATTTGCTCATAATCGTGTTTTGAACACCCAATCCCCCTGCCCCAAAACCTTTGGAGTGAACGGTTTCTACCCTGCTGCACTAATACCTATAGCTGCCAAGGGGCAGAAGGGGAGGGCAGACTGCTAAGTTTGTGCTGGGCATTCAGCTTATCTCCACTTTGACCAAAGACAGAGAACGTGATTTGTCCCTTTTTTACCTCAGGAGTCCAGGAGGGCGATGGAAGCTGCTGCTGCTGCAAGTTCAGTTCAGCTGAACGTGGGGAAGACCAGTGACATGGATATCCCAAAGCAAGGCAGTGACAGGTAAAGCCCCACCAAGCGCCAGGACCCCCGGCAAGATTAGCTTGAAGGGGTTTGGCAGAGTTTTCTCCACTTGCCTCTTTGTGGGGCATCCCACAGAAACCAGCAGGCAGCTTGGTGGGAAAATCAAATTCGGGGGCAGGGCTGCAGGAGGTGATCGCAGGGCTCTGACCCCAAGCAGAGTGGCTGCAGCACTCGCGTTTGACCCCCAAACCTTGCATCATCAGCGCCTTTACGGTAGCTGGAGTTCCTCATACTTACACATGAGGAGTTGCAGGCGTGATCTGTACCAGCAGTGGCTTAGGAACCCGGACCAGGGCTAAACCCCAGCAAGAGCCTTTGCACAGAGCTGTTGCTCTGCAGCTCCCCAGCTTGCCTCCCAAAACTCCTCATCCAGCAAAACCTCCCATGCTTATGCGCAGCTTTGATTCTCAGGGCTCCGCTGTTCCTCTTGCTGATGCTAATGCCCTTGGTGGCATCAGTTCCCATAATCACGGATTGCTGTGTAAAATATTTATTGCAGGACTGATCCTTCTGAGATTATTATCCTGGATGAAATGTCACAAACGACTGTATGGAAGGCTCTCACTTTGAAGACAGAAACCCTTTGAATCCAGGGAGGAAAAAGGTAAAGGATTGCACACGAACGTGTCCGTGCTCCTCTGCAAGCGACGGTGCACGCCTACGCTTTTCCCACGCTTTGGCCGGCAAGGCTGAGCAAACAGCCTGTCCCTGGGAACAGGCAGTGAGGACCGTGGCATGCAAACCAGCTCCTCTCTGCTGGGGTGGTCCCCCAAACAGGGCTGAATCAGCAGCAGCTGGCAGGTCTTCCACTGATGATGCTCTCCCTCTTTTTCTCTTCCCTTTGCCTTTCCCCACTCCCGCTTTTCACGTTTAGGAATCTTGACTTGGAAGGAGAGGAGCGAGAGCGTGACTCGGGGATGTGCCAACGCAGACAGAGGGAGAAAGCGCTTTGTTTCAGTTGGAGGATTCCCATTAAAGCCATGCAGATGTTTTCAGTTATCCTTGGTGTGCTTCAGGCATTCAGTGTCTCTAGACCAGCAAGCTGAGGTGAACGTCACAGTCAATGGGAGTTTCGTGGTGTTAAGTCTGTGTGCGTACGTGTGCGTGTGGGGGTGTGGGTTTGTGGTGGTAGAGGGACTGCTACTGCTTTATCATTCAGTGCTCTTCTTTTAATACCTAATTCCTCCGCTTTTTTTTTTTTTCCTCTTTTTTCCAAATGTAAACTGGGAATGTCCAAAATAATTTTCTGTTATATTTGATGCATTCTCCACTTTCTTCTTCATCACGACCGGGTTTTTGGTCTGGTTTGGGGTCCTGGCTTTAATTCACTCTTCTGTCTCTTACTGGTACGAGAGGGATGCCCTCTGTGGCAGGGCAGCATAGAGAGTGTCCGAGCAGTTGGCCTAAGGTGAAAGAGAAGCATTTGCTCCCTGCGCTTCAGTTTTACCTCTCTTGCTTGGTTTGGTTTTGGTTTTGGTTTTTTTGCTTTGGCTCTGCCATCAGCCTGGGAGCTGCAAAATGCAGAACTGCCACCTTCTTGTCCCCTGGCTGTACACTGCATCTAAGGGAGCACTTCAGGTATTTGATTTTGAGTACACCGTATGGTCACAGGAGCGGCCAGATGAGACCTGGGGGGGGCTCTGTGTCCCTGGGCTGCCCCCTCTGTTGTTCCTCCACTTTCCTTCTGTATTGGGTCTGGCTGAGTTGGAGTTCTTTTACCCCATAGCAGCCCTCGTAGTGCTGTGCTCTGTACTGGTAGCTAGAAAGCTGTTGATAACACAGCAGTGTTTTGGCCATGGCTGAGCAGTGCTGGCACAGCATCAAGGCTGTCTCTCTAACATTCCCCCCCTCCCCAGTAGGCTGGGGGTGGGCAAGATCTTGGGAGGCAACGTAGCCAGGAAGAAGGCATACAGGCAGCAAGAAGAGGCATCTCGGTAGCAAGTAAATCTTAGGTCCCTTCAGATGCTGGGGACCCTGCGTTCATGCAGCATTGGGCAGACCCCAGATGGATTTTCCCTTGGCACACTGTACAGATCCTGCCTGTGGAGAAGTTCCTCCTTTTGGTCATTCACGGTGTTATACAACTTTTCTTAGAAGAAAACAACTCTATGCGTAAAGGATGTTCACGCGCGGACTTCTTGCTGCACTTTAGATAACGGCAGGGCCGCGCAGGTGGCGTAATCGCTGGTACCAAGCAGGAGCTGCCTGGAGGCTCCTCTGTCACAGTCAACCAGCTCCGTTTATCCTGCGGCCAAGGGCCATGTGTAGGGACACAGCCTGAAGGCCACGCCGTACGTACGGTGCAGCACAGACCTGCACCCGCTCCGGTGAACTGTTAGGTGGATCCCCAACTCCTGGAGGTACAGTGATCTCCCAGTCAGGATCTCTGCAGCAGGCTGTTAAACTGCACGGTAACTTGGGAACCAGAGAAGATCCAGATCTGGAGGGGATGGTTAACCACAGGGCCTCACGTTGAACCTCCTCTAAGCTCGTCCTGTGCTTCCAGGGTTCTCGAGCCTCTCGGGGGGCATCTCCCAGACTGGCCGGTGACTCCCAGCTCCCTCGTTCCTGCCTTCCCCTCCCTGCCTGCCTGCCCCACTGTGGCCCCTGCAGCAGCACTCAGCTGAGCACCCTCCGTTGCTCCTGGGGAAAGAGCGTCCTCCTTGCTCTCCGTGGCATTCCCCCAGCACACGGTGCTGTAGCGAGGACAAGGCAGTCAGATACAGACACAGCCTGTTGAACAGAGCGTCCTGCACGCAGTGCTTCCGATAGAGCAGCTCAGGAGCAAGGAGGTGAGCTGGGTGTGCTGCCTCTCACAAAAAGCATTTGACATCGGCGACCTTCCCCGCTGGACCCTCTGCAGCCTCTCTTTTTCCCGATGTTGTAGGTGTTAGGTTGTGTGGTTAAAGGTTCATCTCCACAAACACAGAGGAGGACAAAGGAGCAATGGCAGGCAGGGGAACCCCAGGGACCTAGGCAGAGGCAAGGGAGCACCCTGCTGTGGCTTTTCCCAGGGCTGTCGCAGGAGAGGGATCGCCCAGCTTGTCTGGGTATGAGGCTCACCAGACAAGTATTGACTCTCCCTTGCTCACCTCACAGACTGACGGGGGGAATGCGCTTCTGTGGCCATGCCCTGCCTCTGAAGCCCGGCCGTAGACAAAAAACTGGCTCAAACTGTGAAGGTTACCAGGCAAGACGTGACTGGGTGCACGTGTGTGGCAAGGTCTGTGCATGTGAATGTCTGAAACTGGATTCTGAGCTGTCAAGCAGAAGCCTGCTTCTCGCTACACGCAGCCAGCGTGGGCTGGTTGTAAATTTGGGTAACACCTGGAATAAGCAAAAGTGGCATGTCCCGAATCCTACAGTTAATAACGAGCTAGGAGAGAGAAGCCTTAATTCGGAGGCTGATCAGGCATTTTACTGCTCCCATAGACAACTTAGATTGGGAACACTGGGGGCGTGGGGTTCCAGAAAGAAGAGGTGGTGGCAAAAAGAAGGGTTCCCAGAAAGAAGAAGGGATCTTGAAGAGAAGGAGGGGACCCAGGAAGGAAAAGGTGAAGATCCTGGCTGGAGGAAGTATCCTGGAAGTGGCGGAAGATCTTGGAGACCAGAGAGCTGTGTGGAGACAAGTGCCAGGGGATGCCCAGGGACCTTGACCAGCACCCTGCGAAACTGGTAACGGCGAGCAGCTGCACAGCAGGAACCAAGGTGATGTTCTGCCTGACCTTCCTGGACCTGCAGTAGCCTCCCTGCTGGGATAGGGGAGTTGGCTCAAGCAACTGCAGGATTCAATAGGAATGCATTTCACCAAGGTAAAGAGGACACAGCAGTGGCTTGGAAATGCTGGTTGGTTTAATGGTAAAACTGGAATTATTCTGTCAACTGTGCATTCCTTTTAATATGGACTTAATTTAAAACGGCTGCTTTGAAGTTGTTCTGGCTTCACCTTAATCGACACCTGCAATCTTCCTCATCTTATCTTCTCCAACAGCGACACCACACCCTGCCCCTCCCCACCCCCTGCAAAAAAAAACCAAAACCAACCCAGGAAAAGAAAGACTTCAAGGGCAAGCTAGGCAGCAAAGTTGTGCGAGATTGGTCAAACTGCTCAAAGTTTGCAGGGAGATTGGAGCTTGCAATTCAGATGTACGTCACTCAGCGTGGGGAGGGTAGTACGCACCTTTCACTGGAGTCAGAGGGAAAAACAGGGAGAAGGGAGCTGCAGCGTAAAGAGTAAAGGACACAACATTCTTAGGAAAACTCTCCTTTTTCTTTCCTTTTCCTTGCTCCTTCGCTTCCAGATCTCCGTGGTCGCAGTTTGTGCTGCCTCACCTCCAGCACAGCGTGCAGAATGAAAAGACTGTCACAGAATTCGTCTTCCTGGGGTTCTGCAGCACCCCAGCCCTGCAGCGCTGCCTCTTTGGCCTTTTCTCTGCCCTCTGCTCTGCCACTCGGATGGGAAACACACTTGTCTTTCTGCGTATCTGCCTGGACTACTGCCTCCACAGCCCCAGGTACTTCTTCCTCTGCCACCTCTCCATCGCGGACATCTGCTACGCCTCCAGCAATGTCCCCGTATGCTAAGGAGCCTCCTTGGACAAGGCAGAACCCTCTCCGTTGCTGGGTGTGGGGCACAGATCCATCTTTATTTAATCTTTGCACTTACAGCGTGCGTGCTGCTGGCAGTGATGTCTCATGTTCGCTACGTGGCAATCTGCCGTCCCCTCTGCTATGCCCTCATCATGATCTGGAGGCTGCGCCTCACCCTTGCCACAGTTTTGTGGGCTTTGGCGTTCGTATTTGGTACACTGCAAGCCTCTCTGGCTTTACACCTGCCTTTCTGTGGCCCCTGCGAGGCTGTCCACTTCTCCTGTGAAATTCTTGCTGTCTTAAAGCTGGCCTGCACTGCCGCTCCTGCCAATAAAGTCCTGATCTTTGCTGTTTGTGTGTGCTTCTTCCTCTTCCCTTTAGCCTTAATCCTGATTTCCTCCCTGGACATCCCGGCCACCGATCTGCGCATCCGCTCTGTGCCAGGATGGCACGAAACCTTGTCCACATGTGGCTCTCACCCGACCGTGGTGGGTGTCTTTTATGGAAACGCCATCTTCATGTACGCGGGGCCCGGGAGCGGTAAGTCCTCTGGGAGGGAGACAGTTCTTTCCCTTTTCTACACTCTCGTCAGCCCCAGTTTGAAGCCCGTCATTTACAGTCGGAGGAACAAGCAGGTGAAGGAAGCCTTGCTGAAGCTTCAGAGAAGGAAGAGGGTCTTTCATTCCGTCTAGCTGGCGCTCTAGGCTTTCACCTGTCTCCTGTCTTTCTGCTCTTTCTTCTTGAGCTCTTGGGGAATTTCTCAGGGAATGTTAAGTGGTTAAAAGTGTCCTGGTTTCAGCTGGGATAGAGTTAACTGTCTTCCTAGTAGCTGGTACAGTGCTATGTTTTGAGTTCAGTTTGCAAAGAACCTTGATAACACTGATGTTTGCAGTTGTTGCTAAGTAGCGTTTAGACTAAAGTCAAGGATTTTTCAGCTTCTCCTGCCCAGCCAGGGCACAAGAAGTTGGCACAGGACACAGCCAGGGCAGCTGACCCAAACTGGCCAACAGGGTATTCCATACCATGCGACGTCCCATCTACTATAGGAACTGGGGAGTGGGGGGCGGGAAATCGCTGCTCGGGGACTAGCTGGGTGTCGATGGGCGGGTGGTGAGCAATTGCACTGCGCATCATTTGTACATTCCAATCCTTTTATTATTGCTGTTGTCATTTTAGTAGTGTTATCATTATCATTATTAGTTTCTCCTTTTCTGTTCTATTAAACCGTTCTTATCTCAACCCAGGAGTTTTACTTCTTTTTCCCGATTTTCTCCCCCATCCCACTGGAGGCGGGGGAGTGAGTGAGCGGCTGCGTGGTGCTTAGTTGCTGGCTGGGGTTAAACCACGACGGAGACAGAGTCACAGCAGCACAGAATGGATGCTGAAAGGGACCTCTAGAGATCATCCAGCCCACCTCGGCTGCTCAAGCAGGGTCAGCTGCAGCAGGTTGTGAGTCTGGTTCTCAAAGATGCCGTTGGCTGCGTTGCTCCCAGGTCGTGGAGCTCGCTTGGGAAATGGGCAATAAAGAGGGATGAAGTTTCCAGGCACTTTCTGGCCGGTGCAGTGATTTGGGGTTTTTTGGGGGGTTGGTTGGGTTTTTTTTCCTTCTGATTTCCGCTCCCCCCGCCACTTCCCGGTCTTGTGGCTGCCCAAGGTGCAGCCAGAGAAGGGGAGGAGGGTCCCTGCCTGGCCTGCAGCTCCCTCCCTCGCCATTCTTGGGGTGATTTGGGGTTATTTTGCTGTGTCAGTGAGGCAAAGCTGGGCTCTCCGGGGCTGAGGTCAGTGGGACCCGAGGAAGGCCGTGACGGTCTTGAGGCTTTGAAGGGCTTTGCACCGAGCCCCGTCCCCGCTGGAGGGGATGCTGGTGGTGTTCAAGACGAAGGCCTTGCAGCCCTTGCTGTCGTGTGTGCCCGCGTCCCCCCCGGCCCCCAAGGTCTGTCGTTGTCGCAGGGGCTCTGTGCTGCTTTCTGCGTGGGGCCGTGTCGGTGAGTCCTGCAGGGACCTGTCTGTCCTGGCTTCCCCACCAAAGGGCTGCTCCCCCTGGGGAAGGGGAGAGGGGAGTAGTCCGCGTCCCGCCCACCGTTGCCTGCCCCGCTGGTGGTGACTCGGCCCTGGGGGGATGCTCACCGGGGCTTGCTGAACCCCCATGCGAAAAGTGCCGGGGGAACGGGTGTGATGGGGATGGCGAAGGTGCCAGAGCAGACTGGGGTGCCATACCTGCTGGTGGGGCCTGGGGTGCCTGGGCTGCAGGGAAGGGCTTATCTTTTATAGGTTATCTTTTGTGATGGTAACTTGTAACCTTCCTTCTTGTCTTTTCCCAGAGAGACCTGGCCACCATGCATTGTCTGGATGTCCTTTACCATATTGTGGATTGTTAAATAATGATACATTTATTGGCAGTGGCACCCCTATCAAGGGTAGGACTTAGCTTTGTCCAGAGGCTGGCATTTGGGTAGAAATCCAACAATCACTTTTGCGGAATATTCGAGCTATATTCTGTGTTAAGATTAAATGGAGGTTCCGATCCCAAGATGGTATCTGGCACACTTGACTCATGGCTACCGTAATTGTTACAAACAAATCATAAAAATCAGTCGTAACTTTATCAATTTCAGTTTAAGGGGAGACTCTTGTTCAACTGTCCATGAGGTTGGAGCCCTTTTAATCTTGGAATAATGAATCCACGGGCCTTTCCCTTGGACCTTGACAGCTGTATGAGTAGTCAGGAGCACCTGGAATGGCCCCTTCCACTTCTCAGTTAGCTGCTCCAAATTCCACGACTTGATGTAGACCAAGTTTCCAGGTTGAAATGGATGGGCTGGTGTGTCCAGTTCCAAGGGCCTGCTTGTCGTCACGTACTTGTGCAATTCCTGTACAGTCTTTCCCAAGGACATTAAGTAATTAAAGTCCATTTCCCCTTTAATGTGAATTGTTCCTGGTATATGTGGGGCCTGGTAAGGCCTTCCAGAAAGTAAGTTGCAAGGGCTCAAGTTGGTTTTACCACGAGGTTGTATTCCAATTCTTAACAGCGCTCAAGGTAGCGCTTGTATCCAAGTCATTGATGCTTCCTGACATATTTTCCCGATCTGCAATGTAAGTGTATGGTTCATTCTTTCTACTTTTCCACTTCATTGTGGCCTATAAGGGGTATGGAGATCTCATGTTATGGCTAAGTTTTTACTCAACTGTTTTATAACTTCAGCAACAAAATGTGGTCCTCTGCCTGAGGACATTCCTAAAGGGATACTGAACCTCAGGATAATTTCTTTCAACAAGATTTTAGTTACTTCTCTAGCTTAATTGGTGTGACAGGGAAAAGCTTCTGGCCATCCAGTAAAAGTATCAACTAGAAGAAGCATGTATCTATATCCCCTTTTCTAGGCAGTTCTGTAAAATCCATTTGCCAATAGTCTCCTGGGGAATTTCCTCCTTTTGTAACCCCCAATATTAATTTATTACTGGTATTTGGGTTATTTTTACAACAAATTTCACATTTTTCCATGATAGATTGGATAATTTCTGTCATTGCTAGGCTTATAACTATCTTTTGAAGATGTTTTACTAAATTTTCAGTTCCCCAATGTTCTTTATTTAGCAATGTTCTCGTTTAGCAATTTCTCTCATTAATGAGGGTGGGATTATTATTTGCCCTGTGGGTGTGACAGCCCACCCATCTGTTTGTTCTTGTGCCTGTAAGGCCTTTATTAAGTTAGCATCTTTACTATCATATTTAGGTGGTGTTTCCGGTAAAGTTATTTCTTTTTCTAGTAATAATGCCATGATGCCTGTTTCTGCAGCCTCTTTGGCAGCTTCATGTGCCAATTGGTTACCTATTTCTGGTGGGTTTTTTCCTGTTTGGTGGGCTTTGCAATGCATTATTGCTACCGCCATCGGCTTTTGAATGCTCTGTAATAGTTCTTGAATTTGTGCAGCACGCTTGATTTCAGTTCCTTGTGCTGATAGTAGTCCTCTCTCTTTCCAGATGGCTCCATGGGCATGTACAACTCCAAAAGCATACTTAGACTCTGTCCAGATATTAACCTTTCTCCCTTCACTCAGTTCCAATGCTCGAGTTAAGGCTATTAGTTCTGCCTTTCGGGCTGATGTTTTGGGAGGTAAGGCTCGTGCCTCTACTATGCCATCTAAGGTCATCACAGCGTATCCTGACAGTCTCTTCCCATCGCGAACTAAACCACCGCCATCAGTATATAACTCCCAGTCTGGATTTTCTAACAGAACGTCTTTAAGATCCGGACGGCTAGCATATATTTCCTCTACAGTTTGTAAGCAATTGTGTTCTGGTGAACTCTCCGCTCAATCAGTGGAGAGGAACACTGCAGGATTTGTAACTGAAGTGGTCTTCAGATCGATGTCATCTTGTTCTAGTAGTACTACTTGGTATTTCAGTGTACGGCTGAGGGACAACCAATGCCCCCCTTTTTGTTCCGAAACTGTGACTACCGTATGTGGTACACACACAGTAATTTCCCGAGATCCCGCTGCAATTAAGATGTCATCTACATATTGTAATACAGTTCCCCGTCCATTGTCTTTTCTCCAAATCTCTAATTCATTCACCAGCTGATTTCCAAAAATAGTTGGGCTATTCTTGAAGCCTTGTGGTAGAACTGTCCAAGTATATTGTGTCTTTCACCCTGGTTCAGGATTTTCCCACTCAAAAGCAAAAAGCTTTGTTCACTGGTGGCGGTAGTTAGTAACATACACAGGTTTGCAGCAACTGGATGTATATCTTGTACTCTCTGATTTATTGCTCTAAGATCCTGGACTAAACGGTAATCTTTTCCGTTAGCTTTCTTTACTGGTGAGATAGGTGTATTATATTTTGACTCACATTCTGTTAGCAACTTATATTTTCAGAATTTTTGAACTATTGGTACCAAGCCAGTTCTCGCTTCTAATTTTAAAGGGTATTGTTTAATTCTTCTTAGGTGACGATCCTAGATTTAGATCAATTCTTACTGGTTATGCTCTCTTAGACCTTCTTGGAACTTCTCCTGCCCAAACGATGGGGATCGCTGCATCTTCTATTTCTCAAGGTATCTTGTCCCTTTTGGGGTTTGTATCCTGTAACAACAAGGCTATGGCTTCAACATATTTAGATTCTGGGATTAAAATTTCAACTTCCCCATCCTTGAATCTGATTTCAGCTTCTACCTTTTCAAGTAATTCTCTACCCAGTAAAGTTTTCAGAGAATTTGGCAAATATAAAAACTGGTGAGTAACCCATTCTTTTCCAAGTTTAAATTTCAGGGATTTGAAAAATGGCCAGGTCTCACAAGTCCCTGTCGCACCAATGACATTTATGCTTTTGTTACTTAAATTTCCTTCTAGTGTATTTAAGACTGAGTACGTAGCCCCAGTGTTGACTAAAAATTCTGTTTCCTCATCTCCCAGCTTTGCTTTAACCAGAGGTTCTGCTGGGAGAGGTTGCTCTGGTCCCCATCAGTCCTCTCCCCCTGCTTACTTCAAAGGCTTCTCTCAGCACAGCCACAAATACACTTGATTCCTCTTTCCTTTAACATCTCTCTTCCTTAACCCTTTCCTCTTCTTGACCACTGTAGCCAAACACACTACCTCATCCATTAACTTCCCTGGTCATTCAGGGACATGTTTAGAAAAATATTTTTATTGGTGCACATATCCCAGATTTCCACAAGAGTAACATTTTCTTCTAGTGTTCCTTCACATTCTCCTTCTCTTTTTCTAGGTCTTAGTTCAGACCCTGCACCTGATCATCTTTCTTCCTAATCCTTATCTCACTTGTAAACTCTTTGCAAAAGCGACTGCCAATAAATCAGCCTCTTGTTGCTTTGCTCCTCTTCTTTTTTCTCTCTTTCTTTTTCTTTTTTTTTTTGTTTTGTTTTGTTTTGTTTCTGCTATCAGGGGCCATTTGACCCACAAGGACACTAATTGCAAGTGCATCATTAAAATTTTGTTAGCAGAGCTTGTCTGAGCCCCCCAAAATCACTGGGACGCTCATCAGGTCTCTGCCTGCATTCTTGCACTTTTAGTTCAGTTTACCAATTTACCCCTAGTTCTCCACATGCCCTAATGGCTTCTATTAAATTTCAGAGCCCTGTCTGACAAACGGCTCAGTCTCCTACACCGTTATAGTCCCAGTTTCGATTTTTTTTTTTTTCCCCTAGACTGTTGTGCTAGTTCTGCTCAGGGAAATTTAACATTCACCCTTCTCCTTTTCTTATAGGGACATCAGACCCCAGATAGCAGCCGCAGCCTCCTCCAAGGAAGATATCCTTGAGATTTTTTTTTCTTTTTCGGAGGAAGCTCTCCCCTCCAGGATCCACCTGTGACTCCTCCCAGCAACCACGAGAGGCTTTTAACCTCCCTTTTAGGCACCTGAGATCCCGGGTAGCAGCCCCAGACTTCCCCAAGGCACCCACCCAAGATGATTTTTCTCCTTTGGAGGAAGCTCTTTCCTCCAGGGTCCACCTGAGGCTCCCCGGAGGCATCTCCCAGAGTCTTTTGGCCTTTTCTTATAGGGACCTCAGATCCCAGGTAGCAGCCCTGGATTCTCCAAGGCAGGTACACAAGATGATTTTTCTCTTTTGCAGGAAACTGTCTCCTCTGGGATCAACCCAAGACTCCTCCCAGTTATCTCTCAGAGTCTTCCGACCTCTGCTTTCAGTACCGGAGATTGCAGCTACCTGCCTCAGACTCCTCCAAGTAAGTTACTCGAAATATTTTTTTCTCCTTTAGATAAATCTCTCAACTCTGCCAGCCACCTGAGACTTCTCCCAGGTATCTCCCAGAGTCTTTTGACCTCTGCTTTCAGGACCAGAGATCCCAGGTAGCAGCCCCAGACTCCTCCAAGTACGTTACTCCAGGTATTTTTTTTCTCCTTTAGATACAGCTCAACTCCGGCAGCTGCCTGAGCCTCCTCCCAGTCATCTCCCAGAGGCTTTTGTCCTCTGCTTTACCTACCTAAGATCTCAGGTATCAGCCCCAGAATCCTCCAAGTAAGCTACCCTTGAGGTTTTTTTCTTTTTTGGAGGAAGCTCTCCCCTCCGGGATCCACCTGTGACTCCCAGGCATCTCCCAGTCTTTTGACCTCTGCTTTCAGTACCGGAGATCACAGATCAGATTCAACAAGGGTGTAAAGAGGGTCCCGCCGGAGGACATTTTGGAATCAGTCCTCCCAAGAGCAGCGGATCTGCAGTCAGGGACTCCCCCTTGGGTCGGGACGCCGCCCGAGGTAACTCCTCAAGGTAGAGAGCCCTCAACTTTTAGGTGAGTGATACGCGCATTTTGAGTCATCATTTTAAATTCTTAAGTCGGCTGTGTAGTATTAATTCCCCTTACATCACTGAGCCTGTGGTTTACAAAATGTTACTGGAGTTCTAACTAACTTTTTACGAAAGAATAAAGCTGAGCTTTAACACCTGTTGGATTTGACTGTGTGTGCCTCCATAACATCCCTTCGAGTGTAGGTTAAAGCTCTGCCAATGAGCCCCGTTAGCTCGTGAGCCAAGACCCCCTTCCCCCTTTGAGAAAGGCGAATCCCATCTGACACCAGCAGGCCTGGGGCCGTGCCGGCCACCCCATTATTGAAAAACCCAAAACTCTGGCAGTGACACCAGCCGCGACCCACGTATTAACAGACCGGGTCCGTCTCTTTCTTCCAGTGTTGCTGCCCGCAGCTGGAAGGAGAGAGGGAAAAATAAGCCGTGTTCCAGATTCCCCTCCCAACCATCCCAAGGCCCCGAAGTCTCTTTCGATCGCCCTTGGACCACGCATTGCAGCTTCGTCGCCACCCAGGCGGAAGAGCAGTAGTGGGCAATAGCCCGTGGGCTGTCCCAGGCTGGGAAGTTTCCCAGTGCTGCCCTGAACCTGGGCCCCTGGGAGGCAGCAGGCTTCCCTAAGAGGAGGCTCTGTCCGGCATCTCGGCCCCTCTGTTCCCCTCAGAAGGGAGTCACCCACACCCCTAAACTGTCTTGGCTTCCTCGGGGAGGCGGTCGTGATACGGGGGTAGGCCTTTCTGACCGTGGCAACACCTCTGGCGCAGCTGGCCTGAGCTCCACATCCTCCCTGGACTGGCCTTCCACCTCCGGAGCCTCACAGCTCTTGTTGAGAGGCACCTGGGAAGGTGAGGAGGGGGTTTGCCTGCTGCCCCCAGCCTGGCCTCCTTTTTCTTTTTCCTTTTTCTTTTTTCCTTTCCTTTCCTTTTCCCTTTTTTCCCTTTCCTTTTCCCTTTTTTCCCTTTCCTTTTCCCTTTCCTTTTTCCTTTCCCTTTCCTTTTCCCTTTTTTCCCTTTCCTTTTCCCTTTCCTTTTCCCTTTCCCCTTTCAATTTCCCTTTCCTTTTTCCTTTCCTTTTCCCTTTCCCTTTCCTTTTCCTTTTTCCTTTCCCTTTCCCTTTTTTCCTTTTCCCTTTCCCTTTCCCCTTCCCTTTCCTTTCCCCCGGCGGCGGGAGGATCCAGGGTCCCCCGGCTCTCGGGTGCTTTCTGGCGCCCGTTTCTGCCTCGGGGAGGGCAGAGCACGGTTCCAGCAGCCAGAGGCTCTCAGAGTCCCGGGTGCGCCTTCCCCTTCCTGCTGCCTCCCGGAGCTCTGCCGGCGGGCTGGGCTGAGCTGAGCTGAGCTGGGCTGAGCTGAGCTGGGCTGAGCTGAGCTGAGCTGGGCTGAGCTGGGCTGGGCTGAGCTGAGCTGAGCTGAGCTGAGCTGAGCTGGGCTGAGCTGAGCTGAGCTGAGCTGGGCTGAGCTGGGCTGAGCTGGGCTGAGCTGAGCAGGTCGTCCCCTCGGTCCCACCTCTCAGGGCTGGTCCCGCTCCTGCCAGCCCTTCCCAGGGCCAGGCTCTGGCACGCCCTGAGGCTGCGTGGGAGCTCTCTCTGGGTCGCCACATCCCTGCTGGCGAGCGCAGAGGACGTGGCTTTCTGCTACCGTCGCCTGGCTCCTTCCCCCGGCCGAACTCCCCTCTGGAGCGGGCAGGGGCACGCCGCCCTTCCCCGCCAACTGCCGCCCCCGGCTCTCTTTGCCCGCTCTGGCCGCGGCGCTCCCCAGGCCGCTTCGGAAAGGGGTGGGGGTGGCGCTGTTACAAATAATCTGGTAAGTTAAAATTTTATATAAAGTGGGTTCGATCAAAAGGTGAAGACTGTAGAATATAGGGGTTTGAAGCTCGCAATGTACTCGTCGAAACTTAGGAACGTACAAAATGTGCTGTATACAGTCATAAGAAATAAGTAGTGTCTAAGATTGGTTAACCATAGAAACTTCGACCGATTGGTTAGTTTGTAGTGTTTTGTCCTAAGAAACTAAGAGAGATCGTTGTGGACCTTAGTTCTGTTGCTTAGAAGCCCCACTTTGATCAAGGTTCCAGTTAGTGGCATTAAGTAAGATTAACCAATGAATGTTTTAGTATAAGAATATTGATAAGGTGGTGTGACTGAGGGCCAATCACTAGAAACGTTAAAGTCAAGAATTAACATTGAATGTCCTTTTTATGTCAATCTAACACATGATGGCGAAAATCGTACTGCGCAGAATCCCATAAGAGAGGTCAACTCTCGGACAAAGTGAAGACGACTACGGAAGACCACCAGAGGGCTCCTGAAGACCACCAGAGACTTCACCACGCCTGTGTAAAGGGACGTTTACATATGCTAATGATTTGTCGGACAGTTGATGATTATGTATGACATTTCCCAGGCATCTAGCGAATATGTATAACAGGTGTGTATTTAACCTGCATGGTCAAACCAGACAGGTGCACACACGAGGTGCAGTGATCCCCTGTGTGCCCAGCGCTGCAATAAAGGAGTGCCTGCTTCTTAACTTCTCATTGCCGTCAAGGAGTTTTATTCCGGATTTCGGCAACAGCGCGGCCCCCGGGCCGAGACCTGCCGCTCCGCTCCGCTCCGCTCCGCTCCGCTGCGGGCCGGGCCGGCTCCGGGGCAGCTCGCCTCGGCGACCGACTGCCAGCCGCAGTGACAGCCGGGCAGCGGCCCCAGGCTGCTCCAAGGAAGCTCCCGGAGACGAGGGCTCTCCTCTGGAGGAAGCTCTCTCCGCCGGGAGCCACCCGCCGCTCCGTCCGTCCGTCCGTCCGTCCGTCCGTCCTCGGGTCCCCTTGTCCCGGCAGGCTGCGCTGGTGCCCGGGAAGGGCAGCGGGAGAGCCCCAGGGCTGGGCCGGGGCCGGGGCCGGGGCCGGGGCCGGGGCCGGGGCCGGCTCTGTCCTGGCGGCGACCCCCCTGTGGCGGGGGCACGGGAGGACCCCCTTTGGTCCGCCCCGGGACTGACTGACAGCGCTGCCCTCACAGCGGGGGGGGACTGACTGACAGCGGCGTCACGCTGCACAAAGCCCTGGGGAGCTGCCCCGGCGGGGGGGGGGGGCGAGGCGGCAGACAAAGGGGGGTCCCTCGCCTCCCCTGCGACACACGGCCATGGGGGCTTCCTCCCCTGCACCGCTCCGCTCTGCCACGGATTGCCTCAGGGGTGTGTGTGTGTGTGTGTCTGTGTGTCTGTGTGTCTGTGTGTGTGTGCGGGGGGGGGGACCGGGGGGACACGGACGCTGTGCATCTAGCGAGGTAGCTCTCGCCCTCTCTCTAGTGCAACTGTAATTGCCAACAAGCCGTAACAGCAACCATCAATCGGAGGAGCACCGGGTGTCTGTGTAGTATTTTCATACAAACTTATCCTCCCCAAGAAAGTAAATCGCTAATAAAGCAAAGCCAGCAGCAGGACAAGCAGCACCGGGGCAGAGGAGATCCCCCTTTTGGGCAGGGAGCGGGTAAGTAGCACAAAAACGTCCTGCGGGAGGAGGAAAAACGGAGAAGCCTTTCCCAGTTCCGACTTCCCTCCTCACCCACGAGCTCTCCGGCCTGATCACGCTGACTTCAGCAGCTAGGAGCATCAAGGTCCACAGTCACCAGTGCCAGCAATACGGGACCGGTGCCACCAGCCCAGGTACCGCTGGAAGTGATGTCAAATACAGAAAACCCTGTGGTAGGTGAGAAAGTCCTGGTTTAAATTCAGTCAGTTAGCCAAGACCAGTCCGATCGGTTCTAGTCTTCCTGTTTAACGGTGCCTCACCTGGAGCACCAGTGCCGATCCCTTCTGCTCTTCCTCATGGATGGCGCGTCCCTCTTGGCAGGAAAACGGACCGCTGACCCGATACAGAGCGACTGAGCGGTCAAAGCGAGGAGGGGACACCTCCTCAAAAGACCACCGAAGGCCAGCCGAGACCCCCGCGCGTGCGGAGAGGGCGTCTGATGCGTCAGGGTTACACAATGCTAGGCACATGCACCAGATAGTTTGAATATGTATTAGGTAGGAGTAGTTTAATAAATTAGATGCAATTGTTACCGTATAAAAGGGACACAACTGATGAATCCGCCCTGCTTGATTTGTGCAAAGTCCACGGAGCACCCTGCGCAGAATAAAACAGTATCTCTTCCGCCTGTGTGAGATTGCTCTCTTGCACACCGTGTACCAAATCCGCTTTTAGGACAACAGAAGCAAGCGTGTGGCTTTTTCCAGGGTTTATGGGATGCCAAGGGGAAGAGAGGGAAGAGCTTGCTTGTTTCTGCTTGTTCTTCTTTAAGTACCTTTCCCTTTCCTTTTAGAAGGCGGCCACTGCTTTAAAGAACAAGGTGCTTTCTCAAAGTTAAAAGAATGCCTATCCCAGTTAAAATAAAAACCATCTTTGTTTAGATTTCATTAACCTATGTTCTTTATCGTCTAAAATGATTTTCCAAAATGGATGCGCATCTTGCCCGTAATTCTGTAATGGCATTTTCCGGACTGAGACATCAAAATGTCTTTGTGTGTAGGTTGTAGCCTCAGCCAGCCCAGCTCTTGCAGGGTAAAGGCCCTTTCTTATGCAGCTGCATCTAAGATCAGGGAAGTGGGACATCCTCCTGCTCCTGACAGAACCAGTGCTAAAGAAGATCAACTCATGGATATCTTCCCTTATTTATGGCTTGTTCTCCATCTGGTCAACTCTCTAGCCATTCCCTGGTCCTCACCGCTGTCCATCTCATTGTACAGCCCCCCAGCAGAAGGGACCGAAACCTGGTGCACTCCGCCTGTACCACGGTTTGCGGGACAGGACTGAGGAGAACGCCGTAAATGGAACCAGTTTCTCAACCCCATTTCTTCTTGGAGGGAAAGCATTCTTTCACTGCTGATGGGAGTCCGGGAATGAATACAGAGGCATATAGGGTGGATAATCCGCGCATCATGGTGGGAACAAGCCAAACAGACCCCGTGTTGCGTTATCATCTGACTCTTTTAGAACATCGCCTCATTCTGCCAGACACGTTACCCCATCAGACGGCCACACGTCGCTACTGCTAAAGTAACCACCAGTAACACAGTGTTACGTGTTAGACCAGCATTGTGCGTGTAGGTGCTGACGGTGCCTCAGCTCGGGAGAGGGCTGAAGAATGACGGTTTATTGCAAATGCGCTAGCGTGATGGCAAAAAGCTGCCTCAGCATGCCCTAGGCGCGTCTGAAATCTTAACTCCCAGCCTCATCCCACTACCTATCAAAGGCATAAATAATTACACAACTTGTAGCAGAGTGGTAAAAGCTAATCCAAAACATTTTCACCAATTTTGACCTTTTTAATGCTGTGAAGCATAGGGCAGCAGTCCATCCAAGACGAGAAACCTCTACTTCTTCTTCTTGGAGGGAAGGAGTGCTTTCTGCCAGGGTAAGACTGATTAAAGTAACACACAGTGCCAAGCCGATGCTTGTTTTATTAGAGTCTCATACAATGATTTTCAAATGTAAAATTCCCGATTTATGACACTCAAGGATCAACATCGTAAAGCTTGTCGCTCTTTTTTCCAAAACCTCTAGGTTGTGAAGAAAAAGACATTCTAACCCAACATCTTCAGTATGTTAATTTGAAAACGTAAACAAAGTAGAATTTCATTTTAAAGCATTTAATAGCGGAGACAAGCCATGTGTAAAGCTGCATTACAAAAGAAACAATACAACCCGACATTCATGCTACAAGTTTACCTTTCCACAACCAGTAGTACTTCCAGGTCAGTTCTTTCCAACAAAGAGATGCTGTAGTGGCGAGAAGATTATGCTGGGGAAACAACAACAACAAAACCCCACCACGCTGTACCTAAAATACTTCTCTGAGAATTGTAACAACAAGGTAATTTCTGTCCACCAGAAAGACACATCCCCAGCACAAAATAATACAGAGGAAGACCAAAAAAGTAGAGGAAACATAGAGAACAACCTGTGCCATAACGGTCTAGTCTCAATAGTTAAGGGGACTGGCATACATTATGATTAACAAGGAGTTTTATTCCTTCCAAAACCAACCCACCTATCAAACAGTTACTGCCAACGTTCAACACGGGCTGTGCAGTGAACAGACCACTCTTGTTTCGACAGCTTTAGAGCACTCCTTTAGTCAGCAATGCCCAGCAACTGCTGGCGGGGCTACTTTCATTTCAGTTTAAAATGGTGTCTTTGGGAGTCAGTTACAAAGGCCACAGTTGCTAAGCGGCCAAATAAAGGCCATACTTGCCTTAAGGGGACTGAAGGTCCCTCCCAGGAAGGCCCCTCGAGAAGGGGCAGTGTGTAAAAGTCCTTTAGAAACCGGGCTGGAGACGGCACTCCGCAGCTGATAAAAGCCACATCCTATGAGGGCTGTGACTGAGGTCAGTAACACCCCCCCATCTCCCCAACCCCAACCCCCCATGAGGAGTTTTTTCCCCAAAGACAGCCCAGAAGAGGAACATTTCCTGGGAATGCTGCACCTTACCACAAGACAAAAGGACACCCCTGAATGCTCCTTTGCCTTGGCAGACTTTTTTGTTTAACCACAGAAAAGAGGGACCCATTCTTCAAGAGAACGTAGAATCACCTGAACTGCCAGAATCAGGCACAGGCTCGGACAGAGCCAGGACTGCATCTGCTCGTAGCTGCAGTATTCGTACCTTCTCCAGAACCTGGACAGACCCCTTCCTTCTGACTCCACGTTTCCTTTGTTTACCGTTTGGTCCAGTTGCTGCAGTAGCTGCACCGCACCCTCAGCCTGACCGGTTCCTGTTCTTTGTTCAAGGTTCGATCCCACAGGCGCCCCTGTCAGAAACAGCAGCAAGAACAAAAACACAAGCTCGCTCTCTCCACACTCCCTGCACACCCAACGGCAGACCCTGAAACCGAGAGGTCGGTCCAGACTCTGACTGACATCACGCCTGGGAGCTTTCAAAGCAATCACAGTGCAGACTGGTTGGAGGTAGGCTCCCATCTCACAGCCCGGCTCTGAAAGAGCTACGTAGCCTGGCTCTGTGGGTGGGAATTGCTTACAGCCAAAATCATTGCTGACCTACTGCTCTTTGGTGGTTCTAATTCCTAGTCTCACGTGCTGGAAAATACCAAACACCACTTTTAAAGGAAAACTATTACCAATGTCATCCTTGCGGCTTTTGACTTCATATGACCAATTCGAATGAAACAAGCCAGGAATTCCTTACTTACACAAACTCACCCGGTTACAGCCCACAGTAAGGGATGCTGGACTAAACTCACGCTCATCTTCTTTGGAGGAATTCTGAAAGGAAAAGGAACCCAAGAACTTTCACACCATGTAAAATTCTATTCTACAGGAGATCTTTGTTTCTTTGCTTGCTTGCTTGAAGAACTAAAAGGCAGGGTCTGCTCTCTTGTTCTGTGACTTTATTTTCTTTCCTGCTACTATGAGGACCTTCTTCACCAATATCTTTCTGCCCCTCCCTCCTCAGGACGTTCCCAGGCCTAACATAAAGCTGGAATTCATTGACTAGACTTTAATATAGCAGATAGTGAAAGCGGGACACCAGCTACGGCACAGACAGACATTTTAAAAAACATCGACAGAGGTGCTGTGGGAAATAACAGCCGCTGGACAATACAGGCCCCTAGACATCAGCCCTGCTAAGACACACTCATAGGAAGCAGAGTAACAGGGCAGGGACAAAAGTGAAAAGTGCCAGAAGCAAGAGGTGAGCCAGGAATACCCATTCACAAGGCTATCAGCAATACAAAGGACCACAAACAACAAAACCACCCCGTAAGCTTCTTTAGGAGAAAGTGAAACAACTCTGTCACAGAGATAAGACAAGCAAAGAATAGATCCCTCCCTGATGGTGCTTCTCTTGCACTAAGCTCAGGTTCACCTGAAATTCCAGACTTTAGATGGCCAGAGATCTTTGCAGTTTAGTCTCAGAGCATTAACTAAGGTAGGAAAATTATCTGCAGTGACAGGCTGAGCGTCTCCCAGTTCTTTCTTCCTTGGACTTCTACTGGTGCTCTTGGTAAGCAGAAAGATGCACAGGCTCAACTCCAGTCACCCTGACCACACAGCCTCCTGTCAAAATCACAGGCCTGGAAGGCATTGGGATGAGAGCTGAAAATGCAATCTGTTTAAAAGCCATGCAACTGCAGCACTCCCACGCTCCTCCTTCTGAATCGACTGCCGATGCTGTAAAGTCAGTCCTACGCGTACTAAGCAGACAGATTTCCTTCATGTTTTAACGAGAGCCTTCCCTTTTCGAGATGCACTCTAAAACACCAGCTGGATTTGGATCCAAAGTCATACACTGCTCATAAACTGAACAAGAGCCCTGGAGGAATGACCAGAAGAATCCTGAGAAAGCACAGGCGCTACTGAGATGGTTTTTCCTAAACCTGATCTTTCTTCTCATCCTGAATACCAAAAGAAAACAAATGGAAAGCAAACCAAACGGAAGGCGTGTCACAGAAGCACCTGGCCCTGATCTCCTAAGAAAGCACACGAGGGAGAGGTCATCTGCTCAGGATTCCATGCGGTGCTCCTGACATCTGGTCTGGTATTCATAAAGACACCAGTTTGTGTCTGGAGCTCCCTCTCAGCGTAACAGTGCCCTGACTAGTGCAAATTGCAGGTACGAGTCATGGTGGCACAAGCATCTCTTCTGGAGAAGGTTCTTCTCACCTGAACTGGTATTTGCCGACTTGATGATTCACTCATCATAGTTCCAGATTACCTGGAAAGAGCTCAGGACATGTCCTCCCACATCAGTTAACACAATAGGAGGTTACGGTGATGTCTGCCACCTACCACATCATTTCTCAGGGTCCAACATTCTAACCCGGAGCTCCAGCTTCCAAGGACCCTAATGTTTGGGAAATTCAGCCACTGTACAAGGAGCGGAGGCATTCTGGGGACAGCAGTTATGGCAAAGCGGGGAATAAAAAAAAGCATCTTTCAGAGGATGACCCTTATCCCACCAACAGAGTGTTTGGAGCACCTGAGGAAAGAAGCCAGAAAGGGCACGCGTAGAGAGACCTGTCGCTAATCCTGCAAAGGTAAGCTGAAGGGAAAAAAAGGGATACAGGTTTTGGAGACAAATCAGCCTACTTGTTTTAGAGAAGTTCTGTACTGAAGGCTCCTGAGGAGTTACCAGACAGTCTCCTTCCTATCTTGAAAATCCAACAAACCTGTCAAAAACCCCTCTTCTGAAAGAAAGTTTTGGGCTTACAACAAGGTGAGGGCTCTTTCAATACAGGAGTTTACCTGGGCAGGCTGAAGGTAACCATGCAGCTAGCAGCACCTGAAATTGCAGGCCACTGTACATGCAGGGGATCCCTGCAGAGCAATTATGCCCCAAAGATTGGCCCTTTGAAACTAGTCCTACAGCAGCAAGCAGGCAGCATGCCCTGGCCAGCAGGCACCAAGCCCACAGACGATATTTGCGTAAAGGCTCAGCCAGTTGTGGAGAGGTCCAAAAGGTTTCTGAAATGGGGGCAGCACGTCATCATGCAGAAACACGCAGAAACCTGGGCATCTGATGCAACTCTTCCCCTCCCAAGGAACAGTGGGAGAAGAAGCTGTTCCTTTTATACCACCAGGCAACTTCCTTCGTGGACAACCCCAAGAGGAATGAGTTTGCCTCCTTTGAGAAGACTCTCTCCAAAGAGCTGGAGAGGTAAGGTGGCCAGGAAGGCAATAGTGTGGCAGGGGTTTGAATTAAATGCAGAATGGCTATCAGGATCCAGAAAATGGATGAAATGCACTGGGAGGATGGGCAACAGCCAAGAGGAGGAGAACAGGGGGGTGAGGGAAGACCCTCTTACCTAAAGGGTGTGCCTAACAGCAGCTCTGTCAGAGCAGCCTTTTAGCTTGTGGGCTACAAGAGGAAGAATCTTGCCCTCCTGACAAGCTCTCTGGAGAACAGTGGGTTTAGAAAGCAACTGCCAATCCCTCTGGGACAATCCTGTCGTAAATCTGCCTTCTGAGGACATAGCGAGAAAAAAACATGACACTGTTTCAAGATGAGGGAGATGCCTGCAAGGCCATCTGCACAGAGAAAGGACACTGCTGAGGAGTGGCAAGTACTCGCACCGAAGCCAGTGTCAAGGTGTCAGCACCCACTGTTGGCCCTTCATGGAGTTCTGCACAAAGGAGCATGTGAGGTAAAAGAGGACTGGAGTCTCTTGAGGACAAGGCAGGGCAACCTTCAGGTTCAGCTGCGAGAGGCTAAGTTCACCCCTAGAGCTTGTAGCTTCACAGTCAGAAAAGCCTGTGTTGGTTCCCGGTAAAACTCATCCCGTGGCTAAGTTTGATGAGCAGGAATCACAAATGTCTCCATGCAGGTGATGCAGGTGAAAAGGGAAAAAAAGTTACCTGAAGGCATTTTTATGCTTGCCACTTTAAGAACCTAGGACTAAACAGATGCTGTTGTCTCTGAATATTCTGTAGCTTATCGTTTCAAATCCATGCTTTGCTTTACTCGTATGGCAAACGCGCTCGGCTCCAGTTCTGAAAATAAGTCAAACGGGTAAGAACTGAGTTTACCAAAAGTCACAAAAAGGAAGCAATCTTGTAAATGGCTGCTCAAGTATTTCATTAGAAAGCAGGGTTTTAGTACCTCCCTCTAAGCCAACAAGACAGGTACCCTTAATCTGTATTTGTACTCACGTTTCAAAGTCTCATCTAAAAAATGACAATAGGCACTCACTCCAGTATTAGGCTTTCTGCTTTTCTAGGAAGCCCAACAAGCAGTTAAAGAGAAAAACAGCGTGACGTGACAGGGAAAGGGGCATGAGCAGCAAGGTGAGAAAGCTTGCAAATCCTACAAGATTACTGACACAGGGAGAAGGGCAGGTAGCAAAGAACCATAGAAAGGTCTTACAAGACTCGGTCGTGGAGCAATAAAATGGCAGAGAGGTACAAAGTGGTGCACGTGGGGAAAAACAGTCCTGGCTTCACACACAAAGGCTCTAGAGCTTCTCAGCTGAACGCTTGAAGCAAAATTTCAAACTACCGTCAGTAAAACCAGCCTCTTTTCCCACTGAAGCACGAAATCCACGCGCGGCAGTGAAACAGGAGCGCTTTTTACAGCTCCCATTACTCGATGCTCAGCCCGTGCAAGCGCAGTAGCCCCTCGGAAGTGACCGCTTTCACGGTCAGTGAAAGAAGGCAGGAAAAGAGCAGCCCCCCCCGTCCGAATTTAGGGTCTCCTAGGAACTCACTGCTACCGGCAGGCACCAAACCGCAGGCTGTAGCTTCAACACGCTCACCTGCCGATTTTAAGTCCGTACACACGCCTGCCTGCATGAAGAAACCTGGTTTCAGGCGACCGACAGGTACCTGCTTTCGAGGACGTCCTCCTTTCTCCCGGCCTAGGGAAGGAAGCAGGAGAGCCAACGGGACGCGACTGCTCTGGAAACGCCGCTGCCGACCTCCCTGAAGCTTGACAGGCCTCTTGCCCCGGGGGCTGCCAAGAACGCCCGGGCAGGACTGCGTCGCAGCCCGCCACCGACGCCAGGCTGTGAGGGAGGGACGGACACCCCCGCCGGCTGCGGGTCCCCGCGGGGACAGCCGGCAGAAACCCCTTTCTCTCCACAGCCGCACGTCTCCGCGGTGCCCGCCGGCCTCCGCCGGACAGCCACCAGCGGCAGGCAGTCCCCTGCTGCCCCCGCAGCCCCGGGGGCGGCAGGGAGGGGCCGGGGCTGGCCGGGCCTGCGGGGGGAAGGCCGGGTCCCGGCGCCCCGGCCTGCCGCGAGGGGAGATGCCGCCACCGCCGCCGCCGCCTCAGCCCCGCTGCCGGCCTGCGAGGCCCCCGGGCAGCCCCGGCGCTGGCGACCGCCGGGCAGCCCACCGCTCCACGGACGGGGAGGAGCCCCCGCCACGGCCACCGGCCCCGCCGCGCCCGCCGCCCGCCCTTGCCTCAGGCGGGGCCGGGCCGGGGCTGCGGCCGGAGCGGAGCCGAGGGCAGCCGAGCCCAAACGAGATGAGCCGAACCGAGCCGAGCGGAGCCGAGGGGAGGCGAGCGCCGCCGCAACGACATGAGCCGAACCGAGCCGAGGGAAGCCGAGCCCAGCCGAGATGAGCCGAGCCCAGCCCAGCCGAAGGGAGCCGAGCCCAGCCGAAGGGAGCCGAGCCCAGCCCAGCCGAGATGAGCCGAGCCCAGCCCAGCCGAAGGGAGCCGAGCCCAGCCCAGCCGAAGGGAGCCGAGCCCAGCCGAGATGAGCCGAGCCCAGCCCAGCCGAAGGGAGCCGAGCCCAGCCCAGCCGAAGGGAGCCGAGCCCAGCCCAGCCGAGGGGAGCCGAGCCCAGCCCAGCCGAGGGGAGCCGAGCCCAGCCCAGCCGAAGGGAGCCGAGCCCAGCCCAGCCGAGATGAGCCGAGCCCACCCCAGCCGAGGGGAGCCGAGCCCAGCCGAGATGAGCCGAGCCCAGCCCAGCCGAAGGGAGCCGAGCCCAGCCCAGCCGAGGGGAGCCGAGCCCAGCCCAGCCGAAGGGAGCCGAGCCCAGCCCAGCCGAAGGGAGCCGAGCCCAGCCCAGCCGAAGGGAGCCGAGCCCAGCCCAGCCGAAGGGAGCCGAGCCCAGCCCAGCCGAAGGGAGCCGAGCCCAGCCCAGCCGAGGGGAGCCGAGCCCAGCCCAGCCGAGGGGAGCCGAGCCCAGCCCAGCCGAGGGGAGCCGAGCCCAGCCCAGCCGAGGGGAGCCGAGCCCAGCCCAGCCGAGGGGAGCCGAGCCCAGCCCAGCCGAGGGGAGCCGAGCCCAGCCCAGCCGAGGGGAGCCGAGCCCAGCCCAGCCGAGGGGAGCCGAGCCCAGCCCAGCCGAGGGGAGCCGAGCCCAGCCCAGCCGAGGGGAGCCGAGCCCAGCCCAGCCGAGGGGAGCCGAGCCCAGCCCAGCCGAGGGGAGCCGAGCCCAGCCCAGCCGAGGGGAGCCGAGCCCAGCCCAGCCGAGGGGAGCCGAGCCCAGCCCAGCCGAGGGGAGCCGAGCCCAGCCCAGCCGAAGGGAGCCGAGCCCAGCCGAGATGAGCCGAGCCGAGCCCAGCCGAAGGGAGCCGAGCCCACCCCAGCCGAAGGGAGCCGAGCCCAGCCGAGATGAGCCGAGCCGAGCCCAGCCGAAGGGAGCCGAGCCGAGCCCAGCCGAAGGGAGCCGAGCCCAGCCCAGCCGAAGGAAGCCGAGCCCAGCCCAGCCGAAGGGAGCCGAGCCGAGCCCAGCCGAAGGGAGCCGAGCCCAGCCGAGGGGAGCCGAGCCCAGCCCAGCCGAGGGGAGCCGAGCCCAGCCCAGCCGAGGGGAGCCGAGCCCAGCCCAGCCGAGATGAGCCGAGCCCAGCCCAGCCGAAGGGAGCCGAGCCCAGCCGAAGGGAGCCGAGCCCAGCCGAGGGGAGCCGAGCCCAGCCCAGCCGAGATGAGCCGAGCCCAGCCCAGCCGAAGGGAGCCGAGCCCAGCCGAGATGAGCCGAGCCGAGCCCAGCCGAAGGGAGCCGAGCCCACCCCAGCCGAAGGGAGCCGAGCCCAGCCGAGATGAGCCGAGCCGAGCCCAGCCGAAGGGAGCCGAGCCGAGCCCAGCCGAAGGGAGCCGAGCCGAGCCCAGCCGAAGGGAGCCGAGCCGAGCCCAGCCGAAGGGAGCCGAGCCCAGCCCAGCCGAAGGGAGCCGAGCCCAGCCCAGCCGAAGGGAGCCGAGCCCAGCCCAGCCGAAGGGAGCCGAGCCCAGCCCAGCCGAAGGGAGCCGAGCCCAGCCCAGCCGAAGGGAGCCCAGCCCAGCCCAGCCGAGGGGAGCCGAGCCCAGCCCAGCCGAGGGGAGCCGAGCCCAGCCCAGCCGAAGGGAGCCGAGCCCAGCCGAGATGAGCCGAGCCCAGCCCAGCCGAAGGGAGCCGAGCCCAGCCGAGGGGAGCCGAGCCCAGCCCAGCCGAGGGGAGCCGAGCCCAGCCCAGCCGAAGGGAGCCGAGCCCAGCCGAGATGAGCCGAGCCGAGCCCAGCCGAAGGGAGCCGAGCCCACCCCAGCCGAAGGGAGCCGAGCCCAGCCGAGATGAGCCGAGCCGAGCCCAGCCGAAGGGAGCCGAGCCAAGCCCAGCCGAAGGGAGCCGAGCCCACCCCAGCCGAAGGGAGCCGAGCCCAGCCGAGATGAGCCGAGCCCAGCCCAGCCGAAGGGAGCCGAGCCCAGCCCAGCCGAGGGGAGCCGAGCCCAGCCCAGCCGAAGGGAGCCGAGCCCAGCCCAGCCGAAGGGAGCCGAGCCCAGCCCAGCCGAGGGGAGCCGAGCCCAGCCCAGCCGAGGGGAGCCGAGCCCAGCCCAGCCGAGGGGAGCCGAGCCCAGCCCAGCCGAAGGGAGCCGAGCCCAGCCGAGATGAGCCGAGCCCAGCCCAGCCGAGGGGAGCCGAGCCCAGCCCAGCCGAGGGGAGCCGAGCCCAGCCCAGCCCAGCCGAGGGGAGCCGAGCCCAGCCCAGCCGAAGGGAGCCGAGCCCAGCCGAGATGAGCCGAGCCGAGCCCAGCCGAAGGGAGCCGAGCCCAGCCCAGCCGAAGGGAGCCGAGCCCAGCCGAGATGAGCCGAGCCCAGCCCAGCCGAAGGGAGCCGAGCCGAGCCCAGCCGAAGGGAGCCGAGCCGAGCCCAGCCGAAGGGAGCCGAGCCCAGCCGAGGGGAGCCGAGCCCAGCCCAGCCGAGGGGAGCCGAGCCCAGCCCAGCCGAGGGGAGCCGAGCCCAGCCCAGCCGAAGGGAGCCGAGCCCAGCCGAGGGGAGCCGAGCCCAACCCAGCCGAAGGGAGCCGAGCCCAGCCCAGCCGAAGGGAGCCGAGCCCAGCCGAGGGGAGCCGAGCCCAGCCCAGCCGAGGGGAGCCGAGCCCAGCCCAGCCGAAGGGAGCCGAGCCCAGCCCAGCCGAAGGGAGCCGAGCCCAGCCCAGCCGAAGGGAGCCGAGCCCAGCCCAGCCGAAGGGAGCCGAGCCCAGCCCAGCCGAAGGGAGCCCAGCCCAGCCGAGGGGAGCCGAGCCCAGCCCAGCCGAGGGGAGCCGAGCCCAGCCCAGCCGAAGGGAGCCGAGCCCAGCCGAGATGAGCCGAGCCGAGCCCAGCCCAGCCGAGATGAGCCGAGCCCAGCCCAGCCGAGGGGAGCCGAGCCCAGCCCAGCCGAAGGGAGCCGAGCCCAGCCGAGATGAGCCGAGCCCGGCCCGGGCGCCCCCTCCCTCTGCTCCAGCTCCCCACGCTGCTCTGCACTGGCTGCTGCTGCTGCTGCTGCGCTGCAGAGGCAGCTGCATTTTGGGGCTTGGAGCGCTTTGGGTTCCCGCGTGAGCCCCAAGCATCAGAGGAGTTGGCCTGTACCTCGTGGCAGGTCTTGCAGCTGCTTTCAGGGGGGTCTGGGCTCTGCCCAGGCCTCTCGAGTCAACGTTGACTCTGGTGCCTAATGACGGTATGCTGGCAGTGGCCCTGGTAGCTCAGCCCTTTCTCTCCCCAGTTGCGATGATGTCAGCAGGTTTGCCTTTTCTTGGTCCAGGCACCCTTCACGCAAAGATTCCCAGAGATTTTTTCATCCCTCCCCTACACACACAGTGGGATTCCTGGAGGGCCACAGAAATGCAACAGCAGCAGCGTTAGGCTCTTCTGGGGTTTGGGGGAGGAAACACCCTCATAGATAGCTGTCTGGAGCCTTTCTGGCAGCCACCTTTTACCTCTCAAACAGACACAACCGAAAAGCTCCGATGGTCAGTGACCTAGCCGAGCGATGATCAAAAATGCCCCTTTTTACCCCACAAAAGCCTAACAGCGACGTTTGTAGGAAAAACTCCCGCGACACGGGAGTTCAGCCGAGACACGGGCCCGTCGGGAGGAAGAGAGACTTCCTTTGTATTGCCGGAGTCGGCCAGCCACTTCATCCACCGTTTGTCCCTCGCCTTTTTTCCAGGACATCACTGCCAATGAGTTGGCATACAACGCTGGTACGTGTTGTAGAAACTTCCGCCCCAGGGGTTGTGTGCATTGGACTTCATCTGGATCTGTGGGTGACTGCTCGTTATCCGGATCATTATAAATCACCTCCAGCACGGCTAATTCCCTCAGGTACTGGATACCTCTCTGCATGGTGGTCCACTTGCCTGGCTGACACGTAACGTCTTCCTTGAAGGGGTATTTTTCCTTCACGCCTGACGGAAGTCCCCTCCAGAGGCTGAGGGCTCGTGTCTTTTTCCCAAACGCCTTGTCAGTGGCCCCTTCCCTAGACAGGGATCTCACCTGCTTGCCTTCCCTACCCTCTAATTCCAAGCTACCGGCCCGTTACCCCAGCAGCGGAGCAGCCGGGTAAAAATGTGCTCACCCGGATGGCGGCCGAAATCCGAGGGGCCGGCTCCTGCCCACCATCACCTGCGGCTGGAGGAGCCGCACCGTGCCCGCAGGCAGCGCTGCCCGCCCTGCCCGCCCATGCCGCTGCGCCCGACCGCCTCCACTCAGCTCGGCTCGGCTCGGTACGGCTCGGCGAAGCTCAGCTCCGCTCGGCAAAGCTCAGCTCGGCTCGGCTCGGTACGGCTCGGCAAAGCTCCGCTGGGCTTCGGCTCGGTACGGCTCGGCAAAGCTCGGCTCCACTCGGCAAAGCTCGGCTCCACTCGGCAAAGCTCAGCTCGGCTTGGCTCGGTACGGCTCGGCAAAGCTCCGCTGGGCTTCGGCTCGGTATGGCTCGGCGAAGCTCGGCTCCGCTCGGCAAAGCTCAGCTCGGCTCGGCTCGGTACGGCTCGGCAAAGCTCGGCTCCGCTCGGCAAAGCTCAGCTCGGCTCGGCTCGGTACGGCTCGGCAAAGCTCCGCTGGGCTTCGGCTCGGTACGGCTCGGCAAAGCTCCGCTGGGCTTCGGCTCGGTACGGCTCAGCAAAGCTCGGCTCCGCTCAGCAAAGCTCCGTTCGGCTTCGGCACTTTTTTAGGTAGCTCAGGTAGCTCAGGTTTTTGAGGTAGCTCGGTCCTGGGCTCCCAGACCTCGCCTGGGCTATGCTGTAGTTGGGCCTGTCTCCAGCCCTGTCTCTGGCCCCGTCTTCTGGGTGGACCTTGGACCCATGTTGTAGCCCTGCCTCCTGCTGCTCCGACTGGGTGGGCCCTGGACCTGGTTCATCCCCTGGCTGTGTCTGGGGCTGTCGATGGACCCCACTACCAGCACCCGGCCCTGCTGAGACCCTGTGGGACTGTGCCCTGATGGGTGAGGGCACAGCCCCGGTTCCCCTCACTGGCTTCCTCTCTGTTCTTTGTGAAGTTCAAACCCCTCATCTTGTTTTTCCTCACCACACGTCCCTATTCTCGGTTTTTCCTGCACCCTACCTTTCTTCTGTATTCTCCCCAGGATATACTTGCAGCTGCTTTGGTTTTTTTTTCAGGTTTGAATTATCTTTTTATGGCACCTTATCCTCCCATTTTTCCCCATTCGTGTCCAGTTGTCTTTTAAACCCCTTCTCAAAGCCCCGCTTATTTAATTTATCCTTTGCCAGGCCCAGCTGCTTTTCATTCTGAGGGTTGTTCTCCATGAGGCCTTTTGAGTTTAGGCTATAAAATCCAAAGACAAGAAAGCATCTTGCCACACTTGGTCATCTCTTACATAGTCCGCCCTAACCATGGCCTGAAAATTTCCAGCTTTTAATTAATTTTTTATGTTCCTGGAAAAAACCCCACTGCTACCTTCTGGAATTTCTTCACCTGCAATTAGTTTTCTGTGAGTGTGTCACTGTACCTAAAAACAGAGAGGCTGGCATTGATCTGATCTGTCTTACTGTTAAGAAATACTTGTTCCCAGTATGAAAAGAAGTATCTCTGCTCCTGATTTCTGACTCAAGACATTTCGTAGCCCACATGCTGCTCACCAGAGACGCATCAATCATCACACATCAGGCAGGAGTGACCTCCGCAGGTAGTTACGAATTCCCACACTGAGATATCGCTACGTGGTGTGAAGCGTATGGCTTGACCTGAAGATCTCTGCCACTCACAAAGCACGCCGGTCCTCCACGCATTTAGACCTACTGCTCTCATAAAATGCAGCATCTTGTGCCCTATCAGCATCATGTTGAAACTAGGCACGGTTATAGAAATGATAACTTTATACTGTTTTGTTAAAGTTAAGATTAAATAAAAGGCTAAAGGACTTAGATACAAGAGTTTAAAAGGATAAATGCCAACCTCATGTTTAGTAGCTGTCTTAAGAAGGGACAGGCAACTTCCCCCTTAGCCCAGATATTACTCCGCCATTAAGAGAAGGACCAATGTCACTTATTATCCCTTGTCGAAGCAGTCTCCTGGAGGAGCAACCCGAATGTTTTGCTATGCTAGGATTAGGCTTGCCTGAGTAAGCACAACTCCACGTACTCCATGTGCCACTCAGAAAGGAGCTGTGATGAAGGACAGAGCCTACACACCACATGAACACATTCACATACATAAACGTACCCTGGGCTTTAGATTAAATCGAAACAGAGGGTTGAAGGATTCTTCTAGGGACTTCACTCTTCTTCCTGCCTAGCTCATTCATTTATATTGCAAGTTTAAGCTTGATTTCTTATACTCAGTTGAAAAGGGACTTTCTCAGAAAAAATGCCAACTAGGCAATATGTTATCAATTGTGCCTTATTCTCTACAGGAAATACAAAAGCTGAGTTCCTCTCGCACGTCCAGCACTTCCTAAAACGATCCACTCTACAGCTTAATTGGTGCCTTACTAGACATAATGCCTTATAACTCAGCTACCTTAATGAAAATAACTATATATACATATGTCCTTGTACATCTTAAAACTCAGCATGTTTCCTGTGTCACAGATACAATTATGCATACAGTACACCACATAAGCCTAATTGGAAATGGAGTGAAGATTGAGGTAAAATGACTGGATCCCATGGAAAAATTGAGGAAACCGATACTTCTCAAAGCCTTTGTATGCATTTGTGGCTTGAAACACCTCAGCTTTCTCTTAGGTGGCAAGGGATGCTGTCTCAACTTTATCAGGTGTTCTACGTGGTATGGAGGAAGTACAAGAACAGATACTCCAAATACGGATGAATTCAGCATTTTTTAAATTTTATTTAATCAGTAATCAGGTAAACTTAATCTGACACCAAAAACCACATCTTGTCACACTTACTTTTGAAATACAGCATACCCAAACGAGGGAGGAAATTGTTTTAGTGTGATTTATAACAGTAACGAAGAGTTATTTTCTTTTTGGTAATGACATTGTGCAACACATTTTCTGTTTGGGGAGTAAGCTTCTGAAGTATTTTAATCTGCCTCATCTACCGCTACAGATTTCAGCAAAACTGCAAAATCCTCACAAGAATTAGCACTGTATATAAATCCAGTAATAATCCACAATCATCTCTCCATTTTGGTTGTATTTCTGCTGTAGATACTAGGCTTCTTCAAACTTCCACCAACCAGTGGAAATTTGCCAAATATATAACCCAGTGGGCCATTTAAAGGGATTTTGCTGTGAATTATGACTGCTACATTTGTGGGCAGCTTTCAGTACCAGAGACTGGAAAGGGAGAGGCAGAGTGTGAAGAGCAGGGGGCGCAGCTTTCACCCTGAGACCTTCCACATATTTGTTCATGATCTACAGAAAATGGATGAGCTGGACAGCATAAGCTCTCTGTGCACAGATGGAACGGCACTACTTAAAACCAGTCCTTGCTTTGGCAACTGGGGGAGACGTCAGTCCTGGCTCTTAAGCTGGCAGAGGCTGCCTGAAGCCTTGTTTAAGCTGGTGTCTGTACAATCAAGCTATTGTGGTTTACCTAGGTAGTGCGTGGCAGCTGAGCTGCAGCAACAGACTGTGCACGCTCTTTGCCCATGAGATGAAATGCATTAGCTTTAACTTCTTGCATCCAGACTACTTGCCAGATGGATTCCTAACAAACAGCAGAACTGAACTGCTGAATTACTTTACATATGCTTGGAAAGCCTGGGGAAAAAATAAACACGAAAGAAGTAACTAATGGGAACAGAGAGATGCATTTCTGAGTGCAACAGACTCCATCTTTATTTCAAAATATCTCTGTACATTACAATTCTATTTAAAAAAAAAGAAGTCAAAAGTCAAAGCAGTTTCCCATGCTAAGTGAAATATCAGGTCTCATTTTTTAGATAATCAAAAAGAGAGGCTGTGTTTTCACTCAGCAGATCTCATGGCCTGTTCCTATCTGAGCATACTGCTCAATAGCAACATAGAATGTGTTAAATTAAAGCTCTTATTGTGCTCATCACCATGAAGCAGGATTTTTTGAAGAACCACTGTTAGAAGCAAACTGATCTTCCTTGCAAAGTCAGGTTGTCCCTTCTTCAGGTGGAGTTTGCTCTCAGGCAACCTGGCCATCCTGGGAACAACACCAGGTCAGCCTCCTACCTGCTGGTCCCCTCTTCTCTGACAAGAAGAAGCCATCCTGTGTATAACTAAGAACCCGATGATTTCCTTCCCATGGGTTGCACATTAAAATATCAAAGAACTCTGATTGTGGTCTTAGCCCATAGCTGAAACATTAGGAAGTTCGTTTCTGGAAATTCAAACACATTCCTTAGCTTGCATAACGTCTATATACAAACAAAAGGACGCTCAAGGCAGGCAAAGCTAAGAATGTGAGCAAGAAGTGGACCGTCTGTGGGCTGGTGTGTGGCCGCCTCTGTGGCTGCTAACACTCAATTCCAGCTGGACCTGTCAGCTCCTTCCTTGGAAGCATGCTGTCAGTGCAAATTGACAGGAATCCCTGGGATTCAAGCCTCAGAATGTATTCCCTTATGCAGCGCTAATTGTTCACAACAGGACAGATATCGCAGGAGAAGATGTTTGACCAATTGCATATCAAAATTGCACCCAAGCCAAAAACCCGTCGCAGAGGAGGCAGTATGGAATTTCAGATAGGGTGAAATGGGATCACGTGTATGCATGAACTCAGCCACACGGGTTCTGCTTAAATTCTCACCGTAAATATTCAGCAGAATTTGCAAGGCCATAAGGCAGTGCTCTGCGTGAATGTGAATTGCATCCATAGCACGTATGGGACTGTGTCTTGTATAATTCATGAGAATAGCCACACGGGGTCATACCAAAGGTTCGTTCAACTCAGCGTCCTGTCTCTGCATCTGAACAGTGAAAGATGTGTAGGAAAAAAGCATAAGAAATGCAATAAGCATAGCATGCTCCTTCCCCTGCTGTACCCTCTATACTGACAGTCACTGGTTCAGGGATTTCTGGAGGCTGTTCCTGCTTCCTAGAGCTTAATGGCCCATGAGAGACCTTCCTTCCCTGATTCTGTCTAATTGCTTCTTCAACCCATTCATACTTGTGCTATCCAAAACATCCTGTGGCAAGGAGGTGCACAATTTAATTATGTCTTGTGTGCAGATGTTCTTCTTTTCATTTATTGTGATCCATAATTTCATGTGTTGCCTGCTAATTCCCGTGTGTAAGAAAGAGCAAACAATCTTTCCTTACTCATTTTTGCAGTTTTCACTTCCTCCCGTAGATTGCTGCGTATTATTTGGAGAAAATGAAAACTCAAACTGACTCATCTCAGCTATTAAGGTGATAAGAGATCACATCTATTTGTTAACTTCCAGCTGTGTCTTTATAGTGGGTCTGTTCTGAAGTCCAGGTGCAAGAAATGGTCTCTCTGTAGTATTCAGGCTGTGAATACAAATGACAGCATGAACCTGCCTCCAGCTTTATTATTCATTGGGCTACTGGGATTTAGAAACTCTTTGCATCTTGTCTGGTTACTATGGCCATTCTCAAAGTCTGTTATTTCTATGCTTTGTGCCAGATATGTAAGTATAAGGCTATGCTTTGGGTTGCCCTCAAAGGTATACAGCATTTCAATGACAATCTCTCCATGTTCAGACACAGAGGTTTCAACAGACCCCCAGATGCAAAGACCAAAAAGAACCCCAAAACCATGGAAGAAAATCAACCCTGTCCCCCCCTTTCTCCTTGTCTTCACATGTAATATTGTGCAAAATGCTGCTATGAAGGTCTCCCTCTGCAACTGCTCCACCCATCACTGGATTCTCCATCTTATTCAAAGTCTCACATATATCTAGTCTCATTTTATCCCATGTACCCGTCTCCTAATAGTGTACCAGGTGCATCCTTCTGCTTGCTTGTCATGGGCAACAGTCATTTTTTCTTTCTCAAGGGAAAGCTGTATTCATACATCAATTCTCCACCTTCATGCCAGAGACTCTCTCCCTTAATTCTTGTTTTCGAAGCCCCTCATACAAAATGCACAACGGGTATGGAATGCCAGAGAATCACAGCACCTGTGTTTTGTATTCAGCCAGCACTAGCTTGAGTGGATGTGCAAAAGCACAAGCCTAGACTTTGGAGGTCCCCAGCCCTCAGCACCCTCTTAGCTCTGTTTCTGCTACATACTTTTTCCCCCTTGCCATGTCTGACTATCACTGTTAAGTTCTTAAAGGCAGGAAAGGAGTGAAATTTACAGTGCTTTGTCTCCTATTGCCAGTGTCTGCGACAATTAACATGAAAATGCACCCTGTCAGTGGTTCACTTCAAGTGTGGAGCATTGCTGTTCCTCTCAAGGGGAAAGAACCTAGTGCAGTTCCCAAGAGCTTGGGGTTTTTAAGCCCCTTTTTAAAATTACATTTCCATAGACAACAGAATATTTAGTTGAGTTATTCTGTGCAAACTGAATCAAATCTTCCTGTCGTTGCTCTCTGTGATCAATAAGAGGTGCATCATTTGAGAGGAGTATTTACAGTGCCCAGTGTGGAAGTTTGGTTTATACCATCGGCGTGAGCGAGGGGGTTCTGAAGAAACTACCAGACAATCGGTATGCAAGGATGACAGCCACAGGGGACAACAAGCTGCAGGTGACCATGGTTGCATAAGGAGCTTCAGCCCTTCTTGGCCAACCTGCTGTACCTACATGTTGCCCTCTACCGGAGATAATGGCACGGCTCCAAGCATACGGCAGGCCTTAGCACAAGATGAGCATTAGCCAAAATCTGAGCAGGAGCTGGGTAACCAGTTGCAGCTCCACGGGTCCCTTCCAACCTCCACCCTCCTGTGCAACTCTGTGCCTTGCTTTCACTCCTAAAGCACCTGAACTCAGCCCTCGTGCCCGCCGGCAAGGATGCTGGGACAAGGCACGATCCCAAACTCCTCCCCGAGGGGTCATCCCCAAACAGCAGCTCCCCGCCCCAGAGCAGCTGATGGCAGACACACTCAGAAGAGAGAAAATATCATTTTATTGAGAACATCAACTGCAGTGGGGGGTGGGCCCAGGACTCACAGGGGTTCAGCCAGTAACAGGAAAACGGCACCTACAAGGACAGAGTCAGAGAGCGCTGCTGAATGCACAGCGGCAGGAAGAGGCAGGGTTTGGTTGCCCTCTCTCTGGGGAACACCGTTGACGAGGAATTGCTCATAGCCCAGAAGAGAGCGAGCTACGGCTGGCATTGCCGAGGGGAGGGCTCTGGCGCCTTATCCCCACGGGGAATGCCCTTAGAGAGCTGTGCGCACGCAGAGATGCACAGGGCCCCTGTGCCACGCAGCAGGGCTCGATGGGGAGCCCCTGGGGAGCGGCCACGGGGTTCTTGCCAGACCCTGCGCAGCAGCAGAGCCTGGTACACACCTGGCCTTCTCGACCTGCCAGACCTTCCTGCATCTTTTCTGTTTGCGATCCCCCAATACGTTTTCTCTCTTCCTCTTCTTTTTTTCTGCACAGCTTTCATCTCCCCAGGCCTGTTTCCTCCTTCGGTTCCTTCTCTTTTCTTTGTCCCGAGGAGAGCCTGCAAACCTTTCCATCCCACAGTGTGCTTAGATAGGTAAGGCCACGATCCAGCGGAGACAGTTCTGATTTTAACCCAAAGTGACTCGTTTTACCTTCTTTCCTCTGAAAGGCTGCCCAGTTGTTGCGGGCGTAGCAGGGGCTCTGCCGTGCTCTCGAGGGTGGCTGGAGGCAAAGCTGGAGGTGCCTAAACCAGAATTGTTGGAGTTCAGGGGTGGCAAGGGACGGCCTGGAGTAGTAAGGGACTGCTTGCCAAATTACCACCTTAGCTCTCTGGGGAAGATGCTGCTTTGCATCATCCATCCACATTTTGCACAGTCCACCTGCCCCAAAACAGACTTGATGAAACTGTGATGAAGTAGGATCCGAGCAAAAGCCCTCTCAAGTTGACAGCTACTCCCCGCTGTCTTTTTGTAGGTATTTGGTTGGATTAAGCACATGCTTAATGCATTTGAGAAAGGACCTTTCCAGTTTTCCATACAACGTATGACTCCGTGGGGGAGGAGGAGGAACCCCAAACACACAAGCCATCGGCTGGCCGGAGGAGGCCCAGCAGCTACTTGGCCTCCTCAGAAACTACCCTCCTACCCGAGAGACACTGTCACGGTGCTTGTGGAGCAGAGCTGACATACCTCTGTCGTTTTGGACTCCGCCACCATGTCTCCCCCAGCTCCTTTGAGGACACCCAGAGAGGGGGATGCATGCAGAATGGCTTCTGCCTGGTGGCCCTGGTCTCCTCTGCCTGCAGGGCCACTTTGCTCTTCCAAAGGCAGGTCTAGAAAGCAAAACCATGTGCAGCAGTGACGCCTTGGAAGTAGCACACCTAAAGCAAAACCCACCCCAAGCCCTACACCGGTTTTCTTCTTGATGTTGAGGTTTCTGGTATCCCGAGCCCCAGCCTGGGACAGCCCTCAGTTCCTCCTCATACCTGTGGCTCCGTCCGTGGGGGCTGGCGACTCCCCAGCTGATGGACAGGAGCGGCCAGCCACCTCCTCCCCAACAATGTCGCCGCAATTTTCAATCATAAACAGCGCCAGCGTGTTCACCTGCACACATCAAACCCTTGCTCTCAACCCAGCTGCCTGAAGTTGTCCCAAGCAGCCTTTCCCACTCCCGACCCTTGCCTCTGCACAGATGGCTGTGGCTGCGGGGCTGCCTTTGCAGGCAGCCACCCCACCGGCATTTGCTCAAGGGAGGAGGCAGCCAGGGACCTCTGAGCAGCCAAGCTCGGATAGGCCGGCAAGGCTGCAGCCGGCTTGCCAACACAGCGCACCTTCTCGGTCACCTCCAGCATGGCCTGGAGCGGGAGCAGGTCCTCGTCGGGTGGGCTCAGCAGGTTTGGCCCAAGGCAGATGGCCAGGTTGCTGCAGCTCATCCTGCTGGTGGCTGCGTTGCGGCCGATGTGCTGGAGGAGGGACAGCAGCCGCTTGAGGAGGAAGAGGTTGGCTGCAGGCAACTTCTCGGCCACCCTGAGGGAACAGGGACACTAGGTTGACAAAGCAGATTTTGCCCAGGCCTGTTGTCCAAGGCAGGGGGGAGCCAGCGGCTGAGTTGCCCAGCTTTCCAGGTGCTCTCAGCCAGCGGCCAGGGCTCCTGCTCAACAGGCAGGCTGCTGCCCGCACTTACGCTTTCAGCTCGGAGACCTTCTCCTCCTTGCTGGTCCTCTCCATGGCTGCCATCCAGTCCTCGTAGAGGTGGGTCACCAGCAGCTTGTCGGGGATGCTTCGGAGGAAGTCCTGCAATGCCAAGGGCTCTGGGTGAGCCTTTGAAGTTTCCAGGCCGGCCAGGAGCTCCTCCAGCCGCAGGTCAGAAGCGCTCACCTTCAAGACGGCGGCCAGCAGGAGTGCAGGCTGGTTGCCCAGGTCGACATCGGCGTCGCGGTCCAGGGCCTCCCGCAGCTCCCGAAGTTCCGTCCCGCTGGCAGCTTTGCGGAATATCCCCTCCGTCGACGGTCCTTCCCGGCGCAGGACAGCCAGCAGCTCCTGCAGGAGAGGCAGGAGGACAGTTGCTTGGCCGAGGAGCTGCCTTCCGACAGCGGTGGCCAGAGCACTGCCCCAGAGCGGGCTCCTTGCTGGGGGTGAAGAGCCCAAGCCGCCATCCCCGCAGCTCCTGGGGACGCCCGTGTCCCCTGTGGAGCAGCCGGAGGGAGGGCTCCTACCGCCTCTAGGGAGCATCTGGAGGGCTGGGGACCCCCCCGGCCAGGCTGGCTTACCTGGATGGGCCGGGGCAGGGAGCCGTCCTCCCCGCAGAGGGCTGCCAGGGGCTGGCCAAAGAGCGCCCTGCTGCAGCCAGAGCCCACCTGCCCTGGCGCCTGGGCAGCGGCCGGGGTCCTCCGATGAGCAAAGGGCCAGGGCAGCCCCCTCCTCTTCCTCCTCCTGCTGCTGCTCCCTCCTGCTGCAAAGGAAAGCCGAGCAAGAGCCCGTCAACAGAGACCGCCGGGCCAGCGCTCCCGGGGCCTGCCCTGCCCGCAGCGTGGTGCTGAGCGGTGCAGCAGGACGGGCAGGGAGCCAGCAGCTGGACCTCCGAGCTCCGGCTCAGCAGCTCCAGTTGGGAGGCTCCTGAGAGCCGGCACGCCACCAGGAGAGGAGAGCCTGGCCCAGCCCTCGCCCTGTCCTCCTCCAAGCTGTGGGCAGCAGCAGAGGCTCCGTGTCCCCGCAGAACCACGTCCAGCGGCCGCTGCCCAGCGGGTGTCCGTCCTTCCTTCCTCCTGGAGGTGACATCCTGCCTCGGGCTGCCCAACCTGCATGGCGACACTCGAGGGACAAGTGAGCACAGCTCCAGCGCTTGCAGGAGCTTACCGTTCTTCCCGAAACTCACCCGGTGCGTGGCAAAGTCCCCCTCCGCTGCTCGGCGGGACCGTCGGAGGCCCTTGCTTGGGACCAGCCTGCAAGAACCAGGCTGCGCTCAGAGAGCAGCCCCGCGGCGCAAAGGGCCGCCGGCGAGCTGCCAGCCGGCACCGGCAGCCTGAGCGTGGCAGAGCCGGGACCCTCTGCCCTCCCGGGCTCTCTGCCCCGCGGGGCAGGTTTCCCCCCAGCACCGCCGGCCAGGATGTGCCGGCATTCCCGGCAGCTCCCCAACCCTCTCCGCTCCCCGAGCGGCACCACCCTTCCCTCCATCCCTCACCTCACTGGCCGCACGTGCCGGCACAGCCAGAGGCGGGCGAAAGGCAGCCCTTCTCACCTCGGCCTGGCCCTCCATCAGCCTCTCCAGGCTCCCGGTGCTTAATGTCCTCCACTGGGCAAGAGAGAAGGAGCGGAGGCAGGTGAGCAGCGATGCCTCTGCCGCTCGCTCGGCTGGAGGACCAGGGCTCGGGGGCAGAGCCCAGACCGGGCAGGCACTCACGGTGTGGCGGCGGCCCAGCTCCTTCTCCAGGAGCCTGATGGACGGGACAGGCGTCACCCGGGCTCTCTTGGCTCCTTCTGGTATCCTGTGCACCGGGAAGGGACAGGGAGAGAGCTGGCTGAGCCCCAAGCTGCCTCTTCTCCCTCCTGCGGCAGCTCTGCCCGAGCGAGAGCTGCCGGCAGCCACGGGGGCACCTCTCCCCAGCTGAGGAGCTGCGTTCCCCCGTCCGGCTGCACCTGCAGCATCCCCGCGGCTTACCCCAGGAGCGTGCCCACCCACAGCTCCTTCAGCGCCCGGGAGCTGCAGAAAGAGAGGAGAACCAGCGTCAGGCCCCGCTGCCCCCCAGCCCGTGGGCAGAGGCGGGCGCCTGCGCAGCCCTGCCCCGTGGGGAAGGACACCGGAGAGGGACGAAGCCCCGTGGGGAAGGAAGGACGCTGGAGCGGGATGAAGCCCCGTGGGGAAGGAAGGAAGGACGCCGGAGCGGGACGAAGCCCCGTGGGGCAGGACAGAGGCGCTGCCCGAGCCCTGGCTCCCCATGTCCTGCCAGAGCAGCTGCTTTCGCCCTCCCCTTCTGGGGACCCAAAGGGGATGCGGGACCTGCCCATGCCCCCATCCCTCCCTGCCGGCGTGCTGCTCGATCCCTGCCCAGGCTCTGCATGCAGGGCAGAGGCCGTTCTCACGATGGTGCGGGTGTGCTTGGGAACGTCTCCCGCCCGGCCGTGGCACTCACCCGAAAGTGGCGACGCAGGAGCCGCTGGGCCAGACGAGGAGGATGGAGGTCCTGTCCTCATCGCCGCCTTCCTCCTCTTCCTCGTCCCCCGCCGCCTCCTTTCTGCCGCTCAGCACCCACAGCTGGTCCAGGGCCAGGCGGAGCTGTGGGCGCAGGCTGGTGCCGCGTCTGCAGAGAGCAGAGAGGAGAGGCAGGCGGTGAGCTGGGGGTGTCCTCCTCGGGGTCCCCCCGGGCCGAGCCCTGTCCCCCACCTGCCCTTGGGACAGACATCGATGGGCGCATCCAGCACCAAGGGGCCGGGGCCTGGGGCTGGGGCCGGGGTGTCCCGGGGCTGGGGCCAGGGCCAGGGCTGGGGGAAAGGCAGCTGGGCTCTGAGGGTCTTACTGCAACTTGGCGATCACCAGTTCCTCCTGGAGGAGGAGAAGGCGTCTCTCGCTCCTCTTGCGGCCCCGGGTCAGCCGCACGTCCGCGCTCAGCACCGCCTCGGCGTCGGCGAGAGCCTCCCTGCAGAGCAGAGAGCGGCGGGCATGAGAAAGGCCGCTGCCACCGCGGGTCCCGGCCGTGCCCCCGAGGCACAGGGAGAGCTCACCTGGAGCCGCAGCAGCAGTTGGCCTGGCCCATCCTGCCCGGGAGAGGAGGACCCTTGCCGTGGACCGAGGACGCGGGCCAGTCGGCGACAGCGGGGATGGGAGGCGAGGTGCCGGTGCCGGCGAGGTGCTGCTTGGCCAGATCCTGCCTCCTCCCAGCGCTCCTCTGTGCCAGCACAGCTCCGTGCTGCTGTCTCTGGTGGTTCTGGGCTCCAACTGACCAACATTCCGAGCCCAACGACCAACATTCTGAGCCCAACGACCAACATTCTAAGCCCAACGACCAACATTCTGAGCCCAACGGAAAGTGGGAGGGGCACCCACCCAGTGGGTGAGAGTTCTCTCCAGTATGGCCGTCTCTGCCTGGCACTGGGGAGCCCCGGGCGGGCTGGACGGACCCAGCAGAGGGGAAGGACCGTCTCCCTCCACCTCTTGCCAACGCTTTGCCTCCTGCAGCCCAGGAGGCAGGGAGCCGCCTTTGCCCCAGGGGCACTTTTCTGGCTCGAAATCGCTCCACTTGGCGTCCACCATCACCCCAGGTGTCTGCACAGCTGCTTTCCAGCTGGGTGTCCCCCAGCATTTACTGGCGCAAGGGCTTCTTCGTCCCCAGGTCTCCAGGACTTTGCTCTTCCCCTTGGGGAACTACAGGAGGTTCCTGTCAGCCCCTTTCTCCAGCCTGTCAAGATCCTCCAGGTTGACAGCAGGACCCTCCGGCGCATGAGCCTCTCCTCCCGCTTCTGTGCCACAAGCTGCAAGCTGCCGGAGGGTCCGCTCTGCCCCATCTCCCAGACCAGGGAATGTGAACAGATCCCACGTGGTGCAGCGCAGGGGGGGGCAGACATGCACTTTGATAGGCCATCACTTGTCACAGGAGGTTCAGAAATTTAGGGGAAAAATCCATATTGGTTTGGGTATTATTTACACAGTGCTTCCCCTTTGTATTCCTGCAAGCTATTACAAGGTGTTCAAAATGTCTCCTTTTTCATTTGAATGTCACAGCTCTTCACAGTGCTGATGTTGCATGTAACATTGGATTGGGTTGTACTCTCGCACAGAGCGTTAGGTAGTATGTAGCCTAGATTATTAGGGAGAAGATCGCAGATTACCGCATTAGTCGTGCAAACACCAATGACAGGAGGTTGCATCTAGCTCTTGAGCCAAAGGGTCAAAATCCAAGGTGTCTATTGATCTCAGTGGGCTATTGATCAGCAGATTGAACTCACCATGTTCAGAAAAGAAAAGGTACGTGAGAAAGGCCTATTCTGCCTTGACTGCTACAATGCGTGTTTTTGCAGGTATGAAGATAAATTACCTTCCATCTATCCATGCCCCTCCCGCCACCCCTTTCCAAAAAAGAAAGGACTAGAGAAAAAAGATTCAACTTGTAGAGCAATGGGGCTTGTAACAGCCAAGTAAATTTCCCTAGATCATTCCCATTCAATGAGCCACTTTGCCTGACATTTTGCCTCTACTTGGTACCAACAGAAGACTCGGTACCTGTGCCATGCTACAGGAGACGTAGAATTTCGTGCTGATCCAGAGCTTTCCACCTACAGCCAAAACCAGGGCGAAGCTTTCCTCCACCTCAACCGCTCCCTGGTGCCTCTTCCCCAGGGAAAGTCTTTCCTCTGTCACTCTGTGCTCATAGCTGGTCACAGGCAATGCAAGCCCCAAGCCTCAGCCACCATCCCAGGCCACCAACCCCCTTTAGCCATCAGCAAGATCTCAAACTCCTTTGCGGCTGCAGGAGAAGGGTTGTTAATAGAAATGGATGCACACGGCACAGTCTATTCCAGAATAGCCACAGCGGTTAAAAGCTTTCCGTGTCCTGGATTGGTGGTTTTCAGGACCAGCTCCTGGGTGCCGTTGCACGAGGCTAGCGATAGCTCTATTTCATGCAGGTAATTCAGGCTTAATCCTTTGTCCCCACAGGCCCAGCAGCACAGAAAGTCACCGTGGGCTGTGTTTGAGCAGCCTGCTCCACTGGACTTGTGGCAAACATCCGCATCCCTGCTCTTCTGTTGTCCACATAGGGTCCTGGTCAATACCACAAGCTGTTTTCCCTGGAAATGACCATCGTGGCTAAAGACAGACTCCTCCTTGTGGACGCCAGCCAAGCTGTGGGAACGTCTCTGGCACCCATGCTGTGCCAGCTTTCAACCCCCAAGAGACTGGAACTGAGGCGGGTCCAACAGGAAGAAAATCTGCAATTTTCACTGAAAGAGGGGAGCGACCACCGGCACTGAAGAGCCATTCATATCCTGCTGAAAGCCACAGGGAAATGCAATGTGTGGTGAGCTTAGGCAGGAATACTCCTGTCCAAGAAGCAGCACGCTTGGTTATTAAGGCTTTATCACACTTGGGTGATAAGGCTTTATCCTTGGCTTTCCCGCCGTGCTGACCGCTGTGGCTGCTGCCTGTTCTTTCCTGCCATGCTGGCTGCACCCACCTGTGGGGCTGTCCTTGGGAAGGGCACCAGAGCCGAGAAAGCCCCTGGGAGAGGGGCAGGGAGAAGCTCTTCTCCAGAGATTTGCCAGAAGCTCTCCAGAGCATCCCTTTTCCAGCCCATGAGATGCTCTGTGCGACAAGGGAAGGTGCCCGTCGGTCCAATGGATGAGGCCCTGCAGGGCTCCCATCAGGGTCCTTTGACCTACCCATCTTCCAGCCGCCACTCCAGGGGCTGGGGGTCTCACGAAGGGCAGGGCCCTGTCCCCCACCTGCCGTTGGGACAGACATTGGTGCATCCAGCCATTAAAACCTGCCGAGGCCAGCTAACTAGGAAAAAGAGATGAGCCACACTGCGCAGGCCCAAAGGGCGGACACTATGTCAAGGATAACATAAATAAGTATACGATTAGAACAATATAAGCTTGCCTTGCTGTAGGTAACGGTATGCACGATAGGCAGAACAATCCCCCGTGCATCCAGCGCTGCAATAAAGAATGCCTGCTTTCTAAAACTCCAAAATTGAGCCTCAGAGAGTTTCTTCGACCAGCTTTTTCGGTTACACACCCCTACCTCTGACTGGCAGGACAGAAGAGAAGATCACTGGGGCACCTGTCCCTTTCACTCGTGCCACTCAAGTCCTGCTTGACCTTGCCCGGGTTTTGCTTTACCGTGTCCTGGTGCCCGCGTGGAAAAGGAGCAGGGGAAAGCGGTCTGTGCTTCGAACCAGTGTGCCAGCCTCCCCGTGACATCCCGGAGCACTCCTGGGCGGTCAGCACCACAGGGGTCTCCTATTTCTTCTGGCAAAGTCTCAGCTCCTCCTCTCTTGCTTGCTCCTCCTCCCCCATCCAGATGCTCCTTTTCTAGGTGGTGGAAAGCATATTCTGCTTTCCTTGACTTCCACACGGCCCCTTGGTTTCCAGCAGGCTTCTCACCAGTGCCTCTGCAAGCCTGTTCTTAAGTGCAACCGAAAGAAGAATTTTCTCTTTATTATTCCCACACCTCAGAGGCAATTCTGCTTTCACTGAACTGAATGGAAATTTGTGAGTAAAGATGATGTTTAGATTTGTCTGCAGTGCCACAGTAGACTTCACAGGGCCCTGCCCACCTTCAATAAATGTCAGCTTTGCGTTGCGGTTTTAACTGGAGTGACAGCTACTGAATTGGAGAAGACCCATGGGAGAAAACAAACTGATGACAGAAGTTTTGAATGATGGGCTTGGGAACCACAGATGTGCGTGTTTATGGAGTACCTCTCTTTCAATCTCCTGAGAGGATTTTTTCCTCTCACCACTTGAGTAGGATGGAAATCTTTTCGGTCTGATGGATTTGGTATTTTTAACTTCCACTTTTTACCGTGTTGCGAAAAAAATGCACGCAGCCTTGCCGTTTACATCCCACAGTGTTACCCGCTGGGCAGAAACGTCTGAGGCTTTCACATCTATTCCATACCTCTGCTAACACTCTGCCAGTCTTGATCTGGTCAAATGAGAGCAGCCACTGCGAATAACGTTCTCGACTTCCCCATCTCCTCACTCTGGTTTTCCTCTGTTTCTCAGGCATATGCTTTCTCGAGACTGCATATGAGGGTGAGAGATTACTAAAGTCCTTCCTTATTCCTAAAGGCATCTGAAAACTCTGTTAGGAGTCACTTGCTCTAAGATTATCTCCTGAAGTCATCGCAGAAATATCTAAGATTTTGTAGAAATTCTTTTGAGGCTCAGGAAGGTATGATTCTTTTCTTATGCTCAGTTTCACAAAAGTCTCTGTAGCCTTGGTCTCATCTTCTTTAATGCTACGTTTGAGGATTAGTGGTTCTCCCAAACAGGGTGCCCTGCTGTTGAATTAGCCAGGCACAGCATAGAACCCTTGGTCTGGCCACGGTGAATCCTTTTTTGGATAGGCTCAGATGAGCACGGTGAGTTTATGTTGTTTCAAGGATTTGCTGCAACATCTGTGCCTACTTTGACCCAATACTGCAAGCTGTTTAAAGCCATACACTTCCCCCCCGCCCCCCTCCAATGAACCAGTCTGAGACTCTGTAGAGCACAGGATTATTGCACTATAATATAAGGTATTAATATAGCAGCAAAGCAGTCTTCTTTGCTGGAATACCTACCTAGCCTTCCTACCACGATAATATTGTTTCATAATGTGTGTACTGGAATGAAAATGCTCATAAATGCAACGTGAATATTTGCTGACTGCAGGTATTTTTACAGTGCTGATCCCTCTAATATGGAGGCAGATGTAACGATACTCACCCGTGTACTTCTACGAGCCTGTGCAATGTTTTTAGTGTCTTTTCCTATACACAACTCCCTGCCCATATACAGTTTCTTCTGAAAACCTGCAAGGAAGACTGGGCTAGCAACTTCGTTAAGCCAAGCAACTAAGCACAGACCCGGGAACAGCCTTGTATACCCACAGGAGTGCTGCACGGACATTTGAGACTCACGTGGTTGGAGAGGTATACCACCATCTGGATTTAAAAATACGTTTGTCCTCTGTGTGTGGTGGGGGTACCGTAGTCCACGTCAAGGACTGGGGGTGATCTGCATGCTTACAAAGACAGACCTGGAAGCCTTGCACAGCTGCAAAACAAATGCTCAGAGTTTATTATGGTACCAGATTCACGTGACGTACGTCGGGCAGAGAAGGGTGGTCAAGGACAGGCATTGGGCAGTCCTCAAAGCAGGACTTCTTTACTACCAGGACTTTGTTTAGCCATGGAGCTTCAGCTCAAACTCTCATTCCCATTTTGGAAGGGGATTTCTTCCCTGCCTTTCCGAGGCACAGCTCTGTTAGGACACCCACAGTCCATCTGAATTTCTCAACTTGGGTCTTTTCATGTGTCTGATATTTACAGGGACAGAATCTCCGGCTTTGCTTGTCATCAATAATACATCTATCCTATGAAGAACAAGAAGACTGGGACACCAAAAAAAACCCCAACCCAAAAGACAGAGAAGTCCATTTCTCTTTCAACTGCCTGAAAAAACACTTTCCTCCTGGACCCCTATGGATATACACAAAGAGAGAGAGAATGCAGCCTTTGAACAGTAACTGGCATAAATCTTTCTCCTCTGATCATTCTCCCTCTGACTCATAAATCTCAATCCACCAAGAAAATAGTGCACAGCTCTCACAAACCATGACATGCACCTAGAAGGGAGGCACAATTAAAAGAAGAGACAAGAGAGACAAATGATATGGGAGCCATTTCCTTAAGGAACAGAACACTTTTCCCTTCTTATTCGTCATAATGACTACCAGTAAATAACAGACAGAAGCAAAAGGTTTGAATACAACACCGATGAATTTAACTTTAATGCAAGTAAAGTGCCTTATAACAAGTCTGGATTGAAAAAGATGTTGAGAAGGGTGGTTTTCAGAGAGACTGCTTACATTTTAATGTTTAGCGAGACAGTAATCTGCAGTGGATGGGTACAAAAAACAATGAGAAAATGTCTCCGTACCCGCGGTGGCGGGTACCGTCTCCTCCTGGGTGTCACGCACCCAGGGCAAGCGCGGCCCCCTCCGAGGGGGATCCAGAGCTGCTGCTTCTCCGACCGGGCGACTAAAAGCCCTGACAGCACTCCTGGAGCCAGGGCTGGGGGAAAGCACGCCACCGAGTGACACCGCCTGACCTTCCTTCGCGCCCTCGAGGTCCTTTCTCCTATTTCTGCGTCACTCCAGCCAATGCAGCCAACAGAAGCACGGCCAATACTCACAAATGCGTTTGCCATCTGCCAAAAGGAGGCCTCGGCTTGGTCCCCTCTCGGCTAGGCCGAATCAACTTGTTCTTTTTCCCCCACCAGGAAAACACTGTTGAAAGCCAAGAGCATTTGTACCCACAGCCCCTGAGAGCCACCTGGAGGCCCCGGGGGCACCCCAGCCTCCCTTAACCCTTTCCCTCCCCAGGAGGAGCTGGGGAGGCTCTTGGGGGGAGGGGGGGGGCGCGGAACACAGGGAGCCCCCGCGTTCCTTCCCGGGAGACGCCAAAGAGTCCTTAGTAGCCAACAGCCAGAAGGGACCATGGCGCAGCCACCACGGCAGCTCCCACCGCGTGGGCCCTGGGGCCCCCCGGCGCCCCAGCGTTTTCAGACTTTTGTACTCCCCGAAACCTTCTACCCTCGAGGTAGGGACCGGCCCTGAGCCCGGGGACGCTCTTGGGGGCAAGAGCGCAGCTCACCGCCGGCCATGGCTCCTCTCTCTCTCTCGTAGGCTCAGCCAACCTGTACCATCTGCCCGGGCAGGAGCAGCCCTTCCCTGCAGCCTGGGCACCCCTGCCAGCGGTGGCACCCCAGGCCCCCCAGGCACCACCAGCAGGTATGGCACCCCAGTCTGCTCTGGCACCTTCGCCATCCCCGTCACACCCGTCCCCCCCGCCGTTTTCGCACGGGCGTTCAGCAAGCCCGCGGGAGCACCCTTGCCCTCGCCTGGGTGACGCGTGCCCACTCAGGCCAATCTGCAGAGAACTTCCCAAATATCTCTGGGAATTTCTCTCCCGTTTCACCTCCTAGAAGGGAGTCTCCTCCCCAAAGTGCAACCCCGTCCCACCGGCACAGCAGCTCCCCACGCGCCTGGCGCAGAGCTGGGGGATGTCGGCCGTGGGGGATGGCTCGGTGGGTGCCCCCGGAGAGCTCCCCCAGCCCAGCACGGCTCCCTCTCACCCACACAGGTCTGCAGATGGCTCCGTGTGGCTGCCTCTTCGACCCCCGGGTGTTCCACATCCAGTGGACAGTCGCCGACCTGCCTCCACCGGCCGGTGCCATGCTCGGCCAAGGCACCGCTTCCCTGCCAGGGCCAGCCACAGTACCTTGCCCCCTACCAACATCAGGCAAGAGCGGTGGCCCCGGCCCCTACGGCGCTGCCGATGCCCATGCCCACCTACCGGCACATCCAGGGGCAGTTGCTGATGATGGACACCTCCAGCATGGCCACCCCTGCAGGGGCACTCCCGGGCAGCGACATCCCCCCGGGCAGCGACGTCCCCCCCAGACCCTCCGCTGCCCCTCACAGCCAAGCCCTGGGGGACACTGCAGGCGACCTCACCTTGTCCGAGGAGGTGCCTCTTGAAGAGGCCCTCAGACTCTTTGGGTGCTCCACGGACACGGTGGGGGCCAGCCAGGGTGGTCCATGCAGCAGCCCTGTGCCTGGGCACCCCGGGGGCACCAGCGGAGAGGGGACAGGGGTGGCCCCAGCCTGCCCAGTGATGCTGACATCCATCCCGGGCTACCGGTACATCAATGGGCAGCTGGAAGAGATCGACACCACCGGCACGGCCACCCCTGCGGGGGCACCCCTGGGCAGCGACGTCCCCCCGGGCAGCGACGTCCCCCCCAGCCCCTGAGCTGCCCCTCACGCCCAAGCCCTGGGGGACATCGCAGACCACCTTGCGGTGCCTGACGGGGAGCTTCTTGAAGAGGCCCTCGGGCTCCTTGGGTGCTCCCTGGACACGGTGGGGGCCAGCCGGGATGGTCCCAGCAGCAGCCCCGTGCCTGGGGACACCGAGGGCACTGGCGCAGCCACCCCCGACTGGGACTTCAGCCCCTGGTCGCTGCCGGACGAGCTGCTCACCCTCGACTCCCGCATCCCCGAGCTCAGCGACACCGCGCTGAGCCTCGACATATTCCACAGCGTCGGGATGGAGCCCCGGGAGCCACGGGGGGATGCGGGGATGGACCTGCCACCATCCCCGTCTGCCGCGGCAGAGCAGCCAAGGAAGAGGCAGGCGCAGAGCTCCTTGCCAATGCCACCCAGCAAGCGCAGGGCTCTGGCAGACGACATGGGGGTGTGAGGGGGGATCAGACAGGGCTGAGATGGAGATGGGGGGAGTGGGAGGGGGGAGGGGGGGATCAGACAGGGGTGAGATGGAGATGGGGGGACTGGGGGGTGGGAGGGGAGGGGGGTGGATTGGTTGGGGGGGGTTGAGGGGGTGGGTGGGAGGCGGGTGGGGGGTAGGGAGGGTTTAGAGCAGCTTTGTTGGGACCTTTTCTGTTGTCTTTTCCATTAAAAGCTCTTTCTGCAGAACCATTCCGTGCCTACGTGGGACGGGGAGGGAGCGCGGGGGGCACCGGGAAACAGCCCCCAAGAGGTGCAAAAGCCCCGCCGAGCCCCAGATCCGAGCCGGCGAGCCCCGAGGGGAACCCAGCCACCCCCAGGCCCGAGTCACCACCAGCGGGGCAGCAATGGTGGGAGGGGGAACAGGAACGACTCCCCTGTCCCCTTCCCCAGGGGAAGCAGCCCTTCGGTGGGGAAGCCAGGACAGACAGGTCCCTGCAGGACTCACGGACACGGCCCCACGCAGAAAGCAGCATGCAGCCCCTGGGACAAGGACAGACCTTGGGGGCCGGGGGGGACATGGGCACACACGACAACAAGGGCTGCAAGGCCTTCGTCTTGAACACCACCAGCGTCCCCTCCAGCGGGGACAGGGCTCGCTGCAAAGCCCTTCAAAGCCTCAAGACCATCACGGCCTTCCTCGGGTCCCACTGACCTCAGCCCCGGAGAGCCCAGCTTTGCCTCACCGACACAGCAAATTAACCCCAAATCACCCCAAGAATGGCGAGGGAGGGAGCTGCGGGCCAGGCAGGGACCCTCCTCCCCTTGTCTGCCTGCACCCATTTACACCCATTTACCAGCAAAACTCTCCCTGCAGGATGCAATTTGGTGGGAGCAAGATTTGTGGGTATGTCTGCACCCAAAACGCAGCAGTACGTGGCACCCTTTAACTGGTGTTCTTCCCAAGCCCATTCACCTTTGCAGAAAAAGGGATTGTCATCCTGCACATGGCACAAAGCAGGACACACGCAGCCCATGGTGGCTGAGAGGGTTATAAGGGAATAAAGGCACTGAGCTGGTAAATTCAGCCACCAGCACTTGAAATCAGACAGTGAGTCCCAACTCAAGAAGCGCTCGCTCTCCTCCCTGCCATCACGCCTCACCATCGAGCTATTCAAGCCGTGCCATTGTACCAGCTGTCTCAAGGGTGGCCCACAGCATCTGCCCAGCTTCGGCAGGCACCAAGGCCAACCCTTACGCTTCCCCTGCCTGACCCTCCGACTCGGCTCCAGCCCTTCTGGGGCAGCCCGTGCAATTTGCCATGAGCTGCTGTTAACACTCACGGGCCCACTGACAGTACTGGATTTACTCCAGTTTATGTCAGGAACAGTGAGCTCACCCAGGACATTCGGATTCTTCCCATCCTCCCACCAACCTTATTCATAAGCAGCGGTTGGGTTGGTTTTTTTTAAACATTACCGTGAAATGCAGCAAGAGGTCAGCAGACTGCATCATCACACAGACGGTCCAGGAGATGAGACGCGGTGAGCCGGGAGGACAGAGTCAGCCCCTTCCACCGTTCAGCCCCTGGAAACACTTTGAGACAACCAGAGGGTCGGGCTGCTCCAATACAGCTCTCTCACTCCTGGCTCTGGAGCCTTCATCTCACATTCCCCACATCCCTTCAGCCTTTCTAATCACAGGCTTTAGGGTCCCTACATACGTCCGTGAGCAAATATTGATTTGCCTGCACTGCCTACAGATCATAATCTAACTCCACGCACCTTAAAGAAGCTCAGCGCACACTCCACGTTCTTACAGCTGCTTTGATTGCAATTCAGTCTCTAGTACATTACCCTTATTTATAATGCCAGGGCTTCAGCGTGGTGCCTCAGGCACTCTAAAATTATTACAGGGCCCTTTTGACTTGCAATTCCCTTCCATTCAATTCCATTTTTAGTTGTCAGCAGGGACTCCCATTGACCAGCGGTGGAAGCCAACCGTGCGCAGGCAGACAGATGGCGCTACTGCATGTTAAGCCAATCCTATAGAAATTACTTGCACGCGGCTCAACGCGACGGGTCATCTCAGTTTCAATGAGAAACGCCGGGTCTGGAAGAGCAGGTGGCAGAGTGCTCCTGGGTGCAGCTTCCTTGGAGAGATGAGACATCCAGGCTTGGAGCAGCACCGGGGGTGCTCAGCTGCAGACCCTCGACAGTGCCATCCGTCCGGCTGATGCAGCCATCATTTAAAAAAAACCGGCGAAGGAAAGCGACTTTAACAATCAGAGTTCCGGTGAAATCAAACTTCAATTATTTACCAGATCTCACTTTTGCCGTCACCTAGCAGCAAACCAGTTTCCACGGCTGGTACAAAATATTCAAACCATCAAAATATTTAGACATACCATACAGAATGTATGGAAATATGCTATCAATTCCCCCCTTTCTGTTTGAGGCTACTAATTCTTTTAGTAGTCTCACTTGAACATAGCTTGTGTCACAGTTGCGCACAGCGTTCTTTTTCTCCTTCCGTTCATTTATGCTAACATTAACAGGCTGTATTTAAGAGAAATGCTACTAACTTCTTTGACAAATCTTTAAGTTGACAGCTTACTTAGCTGTATTTAGGAATACATGAACTAATCTACAACCATGCTGTTTTAGAAGAAGGTACCTTTCATATTCCTGGGTAAAAAAAACATTATATACAAAGACAGTCTATGTAAATTTTATTTAATGGATATATCCTTTCAGCATTTTTTTTTTCAATATAATGACACCATTTCTTCAGCTAGAGAAAACAGTGAATTGCAGAACTACAAGAAATGGATTCCTGAGGATGACAGGGAGGTAAGTATTTTGTTGGCGAGTTATCGATGGGTTTATTTGCTTTTTTCTTATTTAATCTAGTGATGACTTTCCCCTTTGCCTGTTCTCAGCCAGGATTCACTCTAACAGCTGGTGACCAGGCAATCACATTCATTCAGTAAATTATCAAACACCAGAGGCCTTCGTTTGCATAGCCATGTTAATCTGGTGTTCACAGTACATCCTTCGGTTCACTTTTAATAAATAAATCCCACAAAGAAAATAGCAGAGGGGAAGGAAGGTTGCTGTGCTGCTTTCCAAAGCAAGCAGTAGCTCAGGCAGCCTCAGAAGGGATGGTTCTGCCCACTCTACTGAACAGAACAGCATCCTCCTCTGTGAGCACTACTGCTGCTTTCACGAATAGGCCCTCTGAAATAAGGTGCTCAGTCTAAGGGTGAAGAATCAAGCCCCAAATCAGTTAACTGCTGGGCCAGTTCCTGGCTTTGCATTTCCCATGACAGTCAAAGGAAAATGCATTCCTGCACTCTAGAGACAACGTTTTTGATTTTCAGGCAAACTTTTTTCTCCTGTACCACCAGACCCTGCAGCCTGATGCATGGTTAGACTTTTTCTAACCTTGACACATCACTGCTATTGCAAAAGCTCCAACAAATTCCTTTTGCTCTCTGTTCAAGGAAAGTTTCACCAATCTCCAGGAGAAAACAGCAGCCCCAGTTTAAATCCAGCCTGCGCTTTCTCTGCGTAGACAGTATGAAAGAAAAAACAAGAGGTGAAATGTAAGCCAAAGTACTGCTGCTTTCCTAACCGACTAAAAGCACAAAGACCTCATCCTTGAAACAACACAGTAAATGACCCTGTGACAACAAGCACAATCCCACAGAGGTCACCAGATGCAGAAACACATCCTTCTTTCTCCAGCACCTTTTCCCTTGGCCCCCCGCTCCAAACACCGCTCGTGCGGGCTCCAGCTGTCTCCTACCTCGGAAGCACCTTCTGCCACAGCAGCAATGTTCTTCTGCAGTGTTCGACACCTCCGTCACCCCAACCTTAATCACAGGATGAATAAAGGGCCTGACAAAGTCTACAAGGGGTCCATCTTTCTCAGCCTTGTCCTCTTTTTTTAAGCTGCGGGGCTCTTGTCTGAATGACATTTTTCTAAGTACAGCTGGTAGATGAGTGTTGGAAATCGGTGCCAGGAGCTGGGGCTGGAAGAGAAGACAGGATTTTTGAGCTGGAAGGCGCGGGAGCCTGGGAGGGGGCAGAAGAGGGGCTCTGCAGCAGGGCGAGGGGCTCTGCAGTGAGGGGCTGCCAAACAGGGCGAGGCGCAAAGACGCCTGCGATGACGACTCGCTGGGCAAGTCTGTATTAGCGACTATAGTCTCCGAAATCACTCCCCTTCCACCTTCTGGAAGGAGCGGGGCGGGAAGATTCTCCCTGTGGGAAGCAGTCTGGGACAGGACGTGGGGGACACGTGGGGTTTGCGGAAGGGCTCTGAGCGAGCAGCAGAGGCTGCCGAGGCAGTGGTGCATCAGGAGCTCGGGGCAACAGGGGCAAGGCCTTTCCCTCCGTGCTGTGCCCCCACACTTACATCTGGACACCTGTGGCCAGGGCTACACTTGGGGCTGGAGTACGCAGGCAGGAGCCCTGCTGCCAGCTCACCCCCTGCTTACACACCTACCCCACGCACAGCACTGCTGCCTCCTTCTCCTGACCAAGGAAGCAACAGCCATAAGCTACCTCTCCAGCACGTGCAAGCAGGCCAGTACACTTTGAAACGCGTTTCCTCTAAAAACATCCCAGACAAAACAGATGCCAAGAGCGACAGTGTCATTCTCTGCCTCCAAAGAAGCGGGCTACTGCTGAGACTGTCCACTGCACACAGAGAGAGCGCTTTCCACCAGCCGTACCAACACACCCTCACCAGGTATTGCCTGTTGATTAATTACTTGCACTAGCTGATCTTCCCCACGTCGACTTTCGGAATGTTGGGCCATTACGAGACTTGGATTCCTCCCAGTACGAGGCAACAGCATCTTTTTAAAGAAATAAAAATAGCACTGCTAAATGGGTACAACTACCTCTCATATTACTAGAGTTACCACAGAACGCATCGTTGGTAGAATTCCACTCCGTCTGGGTGACTTACTCTCTCGATGATTTTTTGAGCCCTTACATCTTATCAGTTTACTGAAAAGGCAGGGGTTTTTTTGGACAAAAGTCCAAATAAAATACTTCGCAGTCCATGTAATTCTCGGCCTTCCTATGTTCCTATAGGTCTCCTTCTCTAAAGCAGATAAATAAATCATGCATTTGGTTTTCAAGTAATGCTATCAAATGCCAGACAGACATCATCTAACCCAAGAACCCATTAACTGACCCAAGCTTTCCTCCCCACGAGACCAAATGTTTTAACACACTCAAGATTTAAATGCATTTTATCAAAACTGGAACATACATACCTATGTATATATCTCATCCCTTCTGCTCTGAACAGCACCAGGGAAAAACGGAAAAAAATTAATTCCAATAATTTACTCCAGAGCTGTCTTGTGGCTCAACAGGCTGATTCACAGGTCAAAGAAACTCGCAACGAAATAGCAGCAGAGCTACTTTCATTCTCCGTTTCCCAAGAAAGAGTATTGCAGTTATGTTTGCCAATATTCACCGTTTACACCCATTAACCAAACTTCCCTACTATTTATAACTTCTTGGGGTACGATTTCATCGCTTTTACACATATGCCCCTCTGCCTCGCACTACAACCATGGATCCTACTTGAGGTTGCTCACCGAGTACAGTACGATTTCACCTTAGTACACTTAGAAATATCTTTGTGAGTGATATTTCACAGCATGCTCTTGCATGTCCCCTTCAGTTAGTAAACCATCATGGATACGCACTACGTATCTGTATTCCTAAAGTTGTCCTGTTTCTGTAAAACTGATCTTAAGTCAAGCTGTTATGCAGCTGTTCCATAATTAAATTGCATACCATAAAAGCTGACGTAGAAAGCATTACCACGTTGCAGAAGGTAAATATTCATAGATTAAGCTTGTTCTCTTTAGCTTGAAGAACTAGGCAAATTAGAGATCAGAACTTCTAAAATTAATCAAAACCTTGGCAGATGTATTAACAAAAATAAAGCTCAGTGTTTTAAAGAAAATAAAAAGAGTCTGCTTTAGTTCAAGCTCTGCTAAAATTACCTGATGGATAGGTGCCTAACGTGCATCCTGTGCCAGACACTCTGTAGGCACAGAGACCTTTCTTATACACTTTCTTAATTACCTGCATTGCTTATCAATACTCACTCGTTCATATAGGCATAGTCATTTAAAGCAACTTATCTTAGTAGGGCTATTTTCATCACAGCTTGCTTTGAATACCGTCTCATTTTGGCAACATCAACTGGTCAATCCTTAGGTATACATCGGATTCCCACAGGTACCCACACATACAGAATCTGGCACTTGTGAGACAAGGCCTGTGCAAAGGCTAACGAGGTGGGTAAAACAGTCTCATTTGGTGCATCCAGGATGGGTGCTGCATCCTCTATCCACAGCGTGGACAAACACAGGACTAAGATGCACGCGATACAGTGAATCTACTGGGTGAGAAGGGAGAAAGCGGAAGAGGATTTGCCTTCTGAAACTGGACAGTACTCTTCTCAAGAGCAAGAGCTGCCGCTTTTATTAACTGTTTTCAGAAATCTGCAGCTAAGAGGACTCCTTCGAGCTGAGTACTTAACAGTCCTTCTCCACTTGTACATACTTGACAAATACAAGTGTATTGCCCCTTAGGGTGTGTTTTGGCTTGATGGGGGTTTTGTTTGTTTCTCCAGAAGAAATTACCAGGAAGTAGTAAATGTCAGCAGCTCTTCAAGTATGCTTGTGTGTTTCTGCATGGTTTGTAGCCCTGCCTCCAAAGGAAAAACACAGGCACACAGTTTAGCATTGAAAATACTTCACACTGTACTGATGGCTTTTTTTCTTCTGAATCTCAGTTTGTAATTGTTGGAAGCTAGTCTTCTAGTCATAAACTTAGGTGAGCTATTGGAAAAACCTGCTGTATATTATCTTTATACTGCTATCCACCAGCATGGAACTTACTGTCCTGTAACTACACACCTCAGATTATAAAATACATATGCATGTGTTCATTTCAAATGATCAGTTATTTATGTCATAGCTGAAGAAACATACCTCAACGTGAGAAAACAAGTATACACCTACTCACTCAACTGCAAGTTGTAAGCTTCACTGCAACACACCTTAGAGTTTTAGTTTCTTTCCAGAGGTGAAGATGACAACAGAAAGGCTAGAGTCCAATGCTGTTTTCACCTACCCTGAATGTTATTTCAAGTTATTGCTCTGTGATTAATACAAAGATTACACAGTGATATGGCTTGAAAGGCTGACCATCTTTCACGCACTCTGCAGAGTGGGAGGTTTTGTACATGAATGACAGAGAAATGGGAATCAGCACAGGTAGATCAGTGATTTGTCTGTCACACGTACAACAAAGTGTTAAGAGGTTAACTTGCAATTTGTTTCATTTTTATCCTTACATCTCCACCACTGGTAAGCCAGTTGGGTGAGATCCTTCATTTCTGTAATTCCAACTGGTTTACACTGTACTCAAAATTTCCATCTCTAAACATGGGCCCACTCAAAACAAACAACTGATTTCAGGTTTTAAAAACACTTTTTTAGTTTTAAAACATCTCTAAGTTTTACAGCAGTCCAGTTCTATGTGCAACTCCAAAACATCCCTCGCCTGTAAATCCACCGGTCTGATGCTCATTTACATCATAGGTCTTTCACCGAGCGCAATGTTCCTGAGGTGGGTACAATGCGATATGTGCCAGTGTAGACTCTTTTCCATTACCAGGGAAGGTAAAAAGATGCTTTAATATCACTGAAAATTCAGGCTGGATGGAAAAACACACAAGTAGAAAATGCTGATTTCAAAAATGCCAAGGCACATCCTTTCACTGCCCACATGGAAAAAACCCATAGACCAGGTATGGCTATGGAGATCTCTTCCTCCACCCCACTATTGCCTAAAAGGACAACGGGCAGATTTTTCACACTGCTTGGGACCCACAAAGATCTATAATTTGCTATTATATTTCTGCATGCAGCCTCTGCATCATGCGGGAGCAAAGAAATGCTCCTGCTGCCTTGCAGCCCTGCCACTCCACAACTCCCAGGACACCTCAGAGCTCTGCACATCCACATCGGTTCTCCTTGGGTGGACATTCCCAGAGGAATTATGCTGCTGTGAGCACGCAAAGCCGCGTAATCCAAGCCACTTGAAGGAGACACAAAACAATTGTACATTTTCTCCTTAATAAACAGTCCCTCTGGACACAGAAGTCACAGACTCTCTCTGCTCGGCAGCACGTGGGATAACTGCGCATCAGCCACATCCTACATTTTCTCCGTGTTGTTCCTTTCTTTTGCAGCACTTGCAGATATCCACTGGGGAATATGGTAATCCCAAAACACTGCTGCCTCCACGCTACACGGTTTCACCAGTCAACATTAGCTGTGTTCATGCATGATAAAGTACTGGCTTATTTGTACAGGAAGGAAAGACAAATTAGGAAGTTTGTGTACTAACATTTTACCTGCCCTGGCTTTGATACACCACACCCTGTCCTGTTCTAGAACCACGGTACCAAAAAAAATCTATGCAAAAATGACACGTACTCTCTGCTTCTAGTCTGCTTGCTTTTCCCCACCATCAAATCCCTTCTCAGGGATATGAGAAGACAAGCAGTGTAGAGAGCACCTGGAAGGTTACCTTGCTGCTTTTCCAGCAAATTATATGGCTGGCTGCCTCTGCAAAACATTTGGGGAGCTGCATCAACATGCAAGCAACCTCAAAAGGGGGAGGGAATTTTTGACTGCTCTAATTGTCACTCTGTCCTCAAATTGAGACCTCCAGCACAGCAAAGACCTCTGACACCAAACAAAATCAGCAATGAACAACCACCAAGATGGTTTCCCACACAAACCGCAGTCCTGCCCTTGGCAAACTGCAGGTAATTTGCTTAGAGAAGAGATTTTCTTAAGCTGTCAACTGGGCAACAAAATTGCCATCAAGGAAAAAACAAATGCAACAGTATCTCCATGCAGATGTGAAAAAGAGAGCACCAGGTTGTCTCTAGGAGAAGAACCAAGAGAGACGCTATAGACTAGGTTCATTCAGTAAAATCAGATAACAGCATCTGACTTCTCCTTTATCAGTCTGATACGCACCTACTTACTCCTAACTTACAGTGGACAGAGTAAATATGGTTTAAGAATTACTTGTTCTCAAATTTCACTTATATTCTTAAAAGTACAGGACTTCGGGCATAAATCTGCCACACAGGACATGACTGTTTCCCCTCTGCATTCAATCTAAAAGCAGCCTTTCTTGAAACGATCATAAATTACACACTGACATTTGGCAGCTTTTGTTAAAAACAGAAACCTACCACAGCCTCATCACAGCTCTCTATTGCCATCTCCCCATTTCTGTAGCTAAACATACCCAGTGTGGCAAAGCAGCTGCATCATTTACTGTTCATTAAGAGGTAGAAATGATGCAGTAGGTGCATGTCAAGTTTTGTCCATTACTTCACAATTACTTGTTCTGAATATTTAACCCACATTTTGGGAGGTGGAATGAGAACCATTTATCTAAATCAGAATGATTCACCTGAGGAATATTTTCCCCTCCTGCACCTCTTTCATACCCCCCCCCCTCGCAAACCTCATAAACTATTACATTCTCCTGCATCACCTTATTAGTACTCATCTATTAATAGCAGACTCCACAGACTCCTCACTCCTCAATTAATATTGCTCAGCCAAACATCCCATGCTTGAAAGGGCTCAGGATGACTACGGAAACCTCTCTGTTGCAGGAACTAACAACCTTGAAAGATACCTTAACGAGGACAAGAAGATCTCCTCAAGTTTATTAAAAAAAAAAATAAATTATGCTAACTCGTCCAAATGCTTGCATGAATTTGGACCAGTTTCTGTCAACCTTCCCCTTGTTCTTGTGTGCCTAGGAGTCACTCTTAGATTTTAACCCAGCCACCTTTGCACACAGGATTTGTTCAGAATTGTAAGTTTCCATTAAAATGCAGAAAAACCTTGAAAGCTAAAGTTATTTCCATCTTCCATACAGACCGGTACGCTTGTAGAAAAAGCTCCACTGTCCAGAAGGCTGTTGACCACAGCCTTCGTTTGCAGCTTGAACTACAGCCAATCCAGATCACTGAAGGTGAGGACAAACACTCTCAATTTGACTCACAACATCATAAAAAGTCAGGGTAGTAAGTCAAGCACATGCCAAATAATTTACTTTTTACATATATGACTTCATTCTCCACAAGGGTGAACCAGCTCAGCAGCAATCTCTTACTAGTAGCAAAATACAAGACTAACACATAGCAGTAGGTATCTTGCAAGTGCCACCAAAATGGGAAACGCAAATATAGGCAACTTGTTGTATACAACTGATCACAGACTCTGGCATCTGAATAACAGGAAGGTGAGCTGGAAGCTCTATGTGTTACACCACCCGCACAATTCTCCCACCAACAGGGCTCCTCTCCTGCCTGAGAACAGTAAATTGACACTGGGCTACAGCAAAACTATTGCCAACAATTGAAATGAGAGAAGGTTGTGGTATTTAATTAGGAATTTTTAAAAATGCCATCCATTTAATATAAACTGACAGGACTTCATTCTTTCTGTCTCAGTGTTGTTCATTGAACCCTTCTTTGCTTTCTTGAATAATAGCCATGAATTTTGGGAAGGGTGCAGAGAGGATTACTTGAAGTATAGTGAGGGCTGTGTCCTGTGCCAGAAGCTTTAACAAAAAAAAATAAAAACAAAAAAGAAAAGAGAACTGTGGCAAATGGAAAGAATGACAACTTCAAATCTGCAAGCGCACAAGTGATCAACAAATGCTGGTTGATAGCCTAACGTGGTGAGTAAAGCAATCACAGTACGCCTGCTTCTGCCATGACAAGGGCCAAATGAGAGAACAACCATCAGCCAGGTGTCATGGGCAAGCCATCACTTCTGCATAAAATTAAAGTACAATGCAAACAGGCTGAAGAAAGAGAAATACACAGAATGACAGTGTGGAAAGATGCCCCTCTGCCTTACTTCAGATGTTCATCTAGAGGAAGTGAAGGAAGAAAACAACAGCTATTCTACTTGCTGCTGCATGAGTGCCTGAACTGGCATGATAACATCTTCCTCCACCCAGGTGTGCTAGAAAGGGAATGCTGCACGCATCAGTTACTGAATGAAATTAAATAGATGCAAGTCATAAGTTCATAAACTGATCTCTAAATCACTGCTATTTTGTGGATAGGCAAGGTCAGAGTCTCCATCCCTGTATTTCGTTTCATCTACAGGCTTGGAGTCCATTTGACTCTCACTTAAAGTTACTCCTGATTTCACTCCTCAACTGAACAACGGGGAAACAAAAACGGACTTCTTGCATCCCTAGCCCCATGGTTACTTGCAACAAATGGTAAAAGGATGGTCACAGTGCATGTTTTTAGGGTTTTATCTGCCATTTGACAACACTTCCAGTTACCCACTGGCCAGATAAACACTAACATTAGACACTGCGTAGAGGTCTGGCTTATCAGAGCTATCGCTCCTCTGTCATTGGGTCTTCTTGTCCACAGCTTTTGTAGAGCCACAGCAAAACAGCCCTCTTCTCTCCCGTTGCATATACATAATGGGCAGCTACACTCATCAGCTAGTCACAGACCTGTGGCACATGAAAGAGGAGCTGGGCATGACCTTCAGCATCAAAATCACCCGCCTCCATGCTCAGAGCAGTGTGGCAGCCCGCCGCCCTCAGTGAGGAGCGAGGCTCTGCAAGCCAACACAGAGAGAGGGGAATGTGCTGCCTCCTATCATGGACGCTACCCTCACACCGTCATCAGTTTTAATTGTGATTCTCCTGTAGCAGCATGAACTACTCCTATCAAAGAGGTAATGACAACAACAAAACTTTTGAAACCAGCTTCCTGGATTCTACATGAGAGTGAAAAATACGTGCTTTCCTCCAAACGATGCTGCTTGGTTTTTTCTTCCTCCTCCTTTTTTCCCCCTTTTTGCTTAGTATTCAGCTGTGGGTTTTGCATCTCCTCAGAGATGAGCACAACATAGCGGGTTCCTCACTGGACCTGTTCATGACAAACTTCACTGCCAGTTTCTAATGCTTCTTCTAGCAGCTAAGTTTTGTCCCTCACTATGGTTTCAGGCTTCCCACCTGGCCGAGTTGTTGCACTGTGTTCATCGGTCTCAACCTACCATATTGCCCTGGAAGGAGCAAAATTCCCACTTGCTGACACTAGAGAGGAAACTTGCAGTCTGTGACAGGCCACAAATCCTCCTCTCCTATCAGGGTAAAAAAAAAGCAGGTACTTGGTACCACACGCCCTGCTTTTCCAACATAGGCCACCTTTTTCAGGCTTCTCACAGACAGAGCACTTGAAGAAGGAAGACAATCCGGGGCTGAGTTATCCTGCAGGACCACCAGCATCTCTCAGCAGGATCCTGGCCTGACATTCATGAAATGGGCCAGGGCTCTCCCTACCTACACATGCACACACACAGAAAACCATCCATCTACTCTCATGCCTCATTCTCCTTTCCATGGCATTCCCATTTCTGCTGTCACAAACTAGGTATCCCAACGAGAGTGTTGCAAGGAAGGTCCTTGGCAAAGCTGGTTCCTTACACGACTGTTTGGTAAGGACTATGACAAACCACTAAACAGGCATGTAAAAACCACAAAGCACGTGATTCTGAAAATCATGCATTACCATTTTTCTATGCATTTTTTTCATGCTGCTTTGCAGTGTACATTTTCCTATTGTGTTTTAACAGCGAGATTGATTTAATTGGCAATTGTTTATCTAATATTGCTAGTCTCCTACGTTATTACTATTTTTACAGGCATCAAAAAATTCTGATGAAAATGTTTTAAAGTTGAAAGAACACCCACAATAGAAGAAAGTTCCAAAATCACCTGAGAAATTTCCAAGGTTTACTTTCTTCCTCAGAAATACAACAAAATAATTATGATTTTCATTGCAGTTTCATTTAACTGAAGTCTGTTTTCCACCTTGTGAAATGGGAAATAAATACACTGTTATTCTCAGTGTTAACATACTACTTCCAATTAGCTGTACCTTTATATTAACTTTAGCTACGAGACATTTACTTGCATGCTTCTAAATATACAGTTGGGTTATTTCATTTTATAATCCAGGCTGCCTGGAAACTACAGAGCCAGAATTTTTTTTTCTTTTTTTTTCCCGTAAAGAAGAGTTTCATTTTAAGAATATATGACCAAGAAGAATAAAGCTGAGAAGAAGAAATTTCAGGAAATGGGTATAAAATGAACTCAGCGATCCTCTCTCAACTCTCCATTGGTTCTATTGAGACGATCTTCTCAAAGCCGCTTTGCAGGCTAAGTTGGCCATATGTCCACACTGCCTAGGCTGCAGCAAGGCACCAGCCTTTGTTCGACAAGCAGCAACGCTTTGAAAATAGTGGGCTTTTGATGCACTTTCCAGTCGGCACTCATATGTAGTTTGGATGCATCTTCTGGACGCAAGCCACCTGAAGCATCACTAGTCAACGCACACCTGGAGAAGAGGCATAGCCCAAACCACTGTAGTTACATGGCCAGGTCAGCACGATGCTATAGCCAGTGTGACCCAGAAAACTAGATGCAACGATGCCTCACCGTAACCAGTCATGGTGTCATCTCAACACGGGCACCAAGCAAGGAGGTTGCTGATCAGGTAACTGCCACTGGGCTTCACAAGACTAAACTAACACCTGGGTCTTGACTGCTTACAAGTTCGGGACAGACAAAAGCCCTAAAACATGCAGAAATCGTAGACTTGATCAGCGACACTAGCATAAATGGAATGCTTATGGCAGTCACCCCAGGAAAATGCTAAGTGCCACACAAATGGACACTATCCTCCAATAGATGCTACGCAACAGGGAACCCGTGGACATGCCCAGCCCAGCCAAGGATGGCCTTCTGTCAGAAAGCAACTGTTAGTTTCATCACTAAGTCGAGGACAAGCCAGACGGCTGTAGTTTCACACACCTGCACGCTCCAGTGCTGACACTGAACAGGCTGGTGCCAAGCGAGGAAGGCCACAAGGTAATGCGAGTTTAGTGCAGGCAGAGGATGATGACCACCACCCTCTCTCTCCTCCTGGACTGGGCAGCTCATCCCAGACCTGGCACTACTCCAGGCTTTCTGCCAGCTCATTTACCCACAGCCCAGTCCTGCAAATCCAGTCCTGCCAAGGGATGCTGCTGTCACTCTGCCAGAAACAGCCTGGGGTGACAGGCCTTGGTTCAGTAAGAATCGCAAAAAAAAACCAAACCCAAAAACAACAACAAAAACAAAATCACACAAAATCCCACACACAACATAAAACTGGCACAGGAGCTAGACCCCCCCTGCATGTGAACCAGCTGGTTATCCATGGCCACGAGGAGGTCACCACAGGTCACCTCAGCTCTCTTACCTGCAGCTCTGGCTGTCCCTCACAAAACAGCTGAACCCCTCCTGCCTTTCCTGTCCTGCTAGTAACATCCCACTGAAAAACAATCCCTCCGTGGTCACCAGAGAACAGCCAAGGAGAACATGGGGCAGAGCCACTTACAAAGGGAACAGTGAGGTGGCCCTGGGGTCCGCATGGTTACAGAGAAGTCAAGTATGGCACAAATGCTCTCCAAGACTAGGCAGACCGTAGTCAGGTGCTGTGGAATAGCAAGGATCCCTCGCAGCACTCAGCCTTTCTGTACTGGGGATGTCAAACAGCATGAACACGGGTGCAGTTGTCTAGCCAGAGCTACAGCCATGGGGACTTACTCTACAAATTGCGCATACCTGGCCCTCAAAAGCCAGCATTTTGTCTCGGAGTTCAACAAAGCCAGCGTTTATCTCAATGTGGTCACATAGCAAACCTGTTTCTTTCACCTCCTCTCCAGAAAATATCTCCTGTTCAAAAAAAACCCAAAACCACAGATGGTCGCTGTTCATGCTACCCATCTGAAATTTTGAGTCAAGTTAGCTTTTGGTGCTTTGTTGCTATCACCAGAGTCCTTGAAATTCCCACAGAAGTATGCAGGCACTCAGAAGAGAACAGAGAACTGGTTGATTGATTACCTTGCTCTCCATCTGAATTGCACTCCATTAGCTAATGCCATTCAGCTTGTGACATCTTAGTTGCCTTAGGCATATACTGGTACAGCCCTGCTAAGGGCAGGTACTCTGATAAAACTGCAGGGATAAAACTGGCAGAGAATCTGCTCTCACATCTGAGGCCATGCCTGGGCCAACAAAACCAAACAAAAATAGAGAAGTTTAGAAGCCAGCTACTGAAAGTATTGAACAGGTAGTTCCCAAGAAAGTGTCTGTGGACAGGAGGAGTGTCACTAAGATGACTTCACCTTTGACAAGACAAAGGAAAAGTATAATCACATTTTGCACATCAATAGACACACAAATTCAGCAACTGAAAGATTAATGAGAGAATGGGCTTATTTGCTTTCCTATCACTTTGTCTTATCTCAGGGCTGGAGGAAATACACTAGAAGATTGCCCAGGTAGTATTTTAGGCCAAGTTCTCTGTTGACATCAACATTAGGAGAGAGTACTGGTTAAAAAGAGATGCCACCTTAGTCTAGTATCTCTGCAAAGATCAACATTTAAGCAGTATTTTTTAAGACCTAGAGAAAGCTCAGCAGGACCCCCAGAAATGCTTCTGCAGAAGCAACAAGCAGCAACCTCTGCGACCAGGCTTCGATTCAAAACAGATCATTTGGCTGACCCTGGAAATGAACTAATGCTTTCTAAGGCTACAGATAATCTCACTAAGACCATTACCCAACTCACAATGAACTGATAAAAACGTTTTCACTGCTTCTCTATGGAAGTTGTCTCTGTCATTTGCACTTCCCCTCCCTCCTTAGAGGAAACTCCTTCAGACAAATTTAGATTACACTTGCGGACCTGTATTAGTATCTCATCACATGAGTTTCTTCTTTGCTATCATCTGAGCTGCGAACTCAGTGCCACTTTTTTTCCAGGACTGGGAGATGAAGCTTGCCTTTTAAGAAACCTCTCTATGGAACACTCAACTCACAAAACACTCCGTTTACAGAGGAAAAAAAAGTTAAAATATGTTATCCTGGTTTGCCTCAAACACAGATGGGGAAACGCTCCAGAGAAAAATCCCAGCTGTCAATCTGCACCGCAGACCTCTACTTCATACTGATGTTACAGGGAGTTCCACCCAGCAGATGTGTGCAGACAATGCAACAAAAATCTGCAATGCAGACAACAGATCCACAATGCAGATCAGACGCTAGGATTTTACTCACAGGGTGATAATTCAGCTTCGCTGTTCCCACTACAGAATCACAGAGAAATGCTGAGGCTGGAGGGGGCCTCTGGAGATCATCTACTCCAACCCCCTTGCTCAAAGCAGCGTCAGCTACAGCAGGTTGCCCAGGACTCTGTCCCATCATGTTCTGAATATCTCCAAGGATGGAGATTCCACAACTTCTCTGGACAACCTCTGCCAGTGTCTGGCTACCCCTCCCAGTAAAAAAAAAACCCAAAGCCAAAAAAAATCCAACCCAAAAACCATTTCAGAAAAACAAAAAAGAGCTGCTTCTTATGTTTGAATGGTATTTCCTGAATTTCCATTTTTGCCCTCCGCCTCTTGTCCTGTCACTGGGCACTACGGCAAAGAGCCTGGCCCCATCTTGTGTGCTCCCTTCCGTCAGGTATTTACATTGATAAGCTTCCCCCAAGCCTTCTCACCTCCAGGCTGAGCAGTCCCAGCTCTCCTGGCCTCCCCTTCTATGTCAGATGCTCCAGTCTCGTCATCTTCTTCATGATCCTTTGCTGGACTCTTTCCAGTATGCCCCTGTCTCTCTTGCACTGCGGAATCCAGAACTGGACCCAGCGCTCCACATGTGGCCTCACCAGTGCTGAGCAGAGCAGAAGATGGACCTGCTGGTGACGCTCTTCCTAATGCCACCCAGGATGCTGTTGGCCGCCGCCCTTGCTGCAAGGTCACGTTGCCGGCTCATGGTCTAAGTTGTTGTCCACCAGGACCCCAAGCTTCTTCTCAGCAAAGCTGCTTTCCAGTCAGTCAGCCCCCAGCACATACTGGGGCATGGGGTTTTTCCCTGCCGCGGAGCAGGACTTTGTGCCTCCCCTTGCTGAACTGCATGAGGTTCCTGTCAGCCCAGTTCTCCAGCCTGTGGAGGTCCCTCTGGATGGCAACACACCCACCAGGTCTACCAACCACAGCCCCTCTTTTGGGGGCGGGGGGGTGTTCATCTACAAACTTGCTGAGGGTGCGCTGTGCCCCATCATCCAGGTCATTCATGTTAAACAGCACAAACCACAGTTGTGTAGGCCATAACACAGCCATGCTGGGGCACGGGCGACCGGGGCGGAAACCGATCTGTGTAAAATAGATTGAATCAGTTTCTGCTATTATAAAATTTTCACTCATTATTGTACCGCTGCTTCAAAAAGAATGACATATAGAAGATGACAAATCTGAGTTTAACCTCAATTCAGAAAAAAGTGAAATGAGTTTGGAAAAAAGAGAGCAACACGGCTGATATTCTGCTGCAGCACAAAACTAAGGAGCCTGTATTCTGTTGATACCAAACAGCAGCTTCTGTAAGAAATTAAGACAGTTTTGCTAGCAGAAGAGCTGATGTATCAGGATAACACAATTATTTATATTACAGAATGAATTAGAAAGCAGAAAAGCACTAAGCAATTTTTTTTTTCTGAGAACTAATGCAATGAGCAAACACGCAAAGCCCAAGCAACACAAAGAAAACCTACGTGTCAGCTCATGGCTTGCCAACACCATCTTCAGGTGCTCAGAAAGTGCCTTGGCTACATTAGAATCAGCATTAAAGCAGTGGAGAAAAAAGGTCAACAGTTAAAGGCCATACTGATTCCAAGTCTGCAAGCTTCACAGAGTTTTTGTGAAAGCCAGTGGGCACTCCACAGACGGGAATTTGCTGTATCTAGCCCAGGCCACTTTGACTAACACATCATTCAACAGCATCGCTCATGATTCAGCAAAAACACTCTGCCAAGTTTAGCAGATTTCTAACATTAATCAACACAGAGGCACGTTTCAGTGCACGAGCACCGCTTTGAAATACCAAGCCACACGCTCACCTACAGTAAATCAGTAGAACTCCACAGAAGTCAACTGAGTTTTATGCCAATTTACACCAGTTTTGGCCCACCCCATTTACACTACTACACTCTCTCATTCTTTTACTCAAGTACTGCAGGCATTGCAGGTAATCACATTAGAAGCAACTTTAAAACTATTTAGGAAGCAAAGAAACTCTCACAAGGAGGTACAGTGCCAGAAGAGGAATCCAACTTTCTCAACATCTTCAGAATGAATCTGAGTATTACTTTATCATGAGTAATACTGTTTGGAAGTAGGGCAGGCTTAATTGTAACTGCTACAAGCAGCCGGAAGGATAACAAGCATCTTTTTGATTCAGGAGCAGATACTACTGGTGACAATTACATGACAAAAATCAGTCTTGAGGTTCCAAGTACTGGAAAGAGAAATGTTACCTTCTTCTTAGAAACTCCAACTACAGATGCTCACGCTGATCTAAATGCTGCTTGCGCACATCATTTAAGAGGAAGCAAAAGAAGCTTCTGAGAGTTTTCCTTTTTACAAGAAATGCTCGTCAGTAGCTCTCATTTACAAGAAACACAACTTCAGGTCTAGCCCTTTCTCAGCTGAGCTGAGAGAAAATTTGCTCTGACAAGGAACTGCAAGAGCTCACATGAAAGAAGAGACAGATCAAAGCTACAGACATAACAGAAGGAAGCCCTGGGCACAAATGGGGACCCAAAGCCCACATTCCTGGGTCAATTGCCACACCTCAGAATAAAGGCCTTTCCACCAAAAGAAGATACAAGATTGCTCTTTGCCAGAGTACTGGTGCTGCACTGACAGCAAAGTTAAACTACAGGCCTGGTTTCAAAACAACCAGAGTCAATTTATAAAGTTTAGATCCATTTATAAAGTTCACGTGGAAACCAGCTAACACACGATAGCTTTAGCCGTCTTGCTGTGAACACTTCAGTAGATTCAGATCCAAAAATTATTACAACTACAAATAATTGTCCCAATCTGCAAACTACAGGCACAGCGGCTCTGACATCAGCATGTGCTGAGTACTCAGATGGATAGTGTGATAATTTCCAAATGAGACCTTTCTATTACATAACAGAGTTTCCAGAAGTTGCCAGTTGGCAGCCTAACAGGCAAAAAACAGATAAAGAACAGCCATTAGCAAGTTAGGGGGGTAAGGGCTGTTGACAGTTCACGGCAGCTTACCTACACCTTGCTGTCTATCTGCAAAGGCACTGCTAGGCTGGGCTTTAGAATTTCTGGCAAAAGAATCTCCAGCAAAATACAGCAGTTACCAAAAATCATTCTGCATGGGGAGGCAAACCAGACAAAACCTTCATCAGAAAGCACAGGGTCAAAAGAGAGATACACAGAGCAGGGGGTGCAAACAGGGGACTCCAAGCAACCCATAGCTGGTAGTCAGAGCATTCCTGGGGGAATCAACAACTCAATCCATTGGATGCATGACACCTGCAACAGGTATGGGGATTTCCAATGTGTCCCAGGTAAATGTTTAGCATAGATTCTCTCTTGGGTTTCATCAAAAAAACAAATCTCAAATTGATCTTTCGATGCATAAATGGCTAGTGTTTTCCCAAGACGGAACACAGTTTTCTCTCCAGATCTGATTGTCATACTCAATTAACTGGAGCTAAGTATCCCTTTTTCCTCCTCCTTCAAAGCTCTTCACACTAAGAAGAAACGCAGGACCTTAGCAAAGATTAAGCTCTTATCCATCAGCCTTAAGATTATTTTGGGACATTGCATGACTGCTATTGTTGTTATTCCCTTCAAAATATTCCTGAACTCGTACTTGCAGGTTTTGTGGTCTCAAAACCAAACCAAATCTGTCCTTGATGGGATTGGATCTGGAGAATGTTTTACCACATCCTTTAGGAAAGCATCACAGTACAACCTACCACGTAACTTCATTGCCATCAGCCAGCCATTTAAAAGCAGATGAAACTGTACAGGAATTTCCTTTGGAGTGCCGCCTTTAATTTGCATAAGCAAGAAGCATTAAGAACTCAAAGCTTCAGCAATTCATCAAACACACTTAGCTCAGCTCATCACACTCTCTCTGACTGCCAAGACTAAGAAAGCCACTATCCCATTTTCTCATTGGCAATCAATTATACACCATGACAGCCTTAATTCAATAACAGCATGAGCAACTTATGGACCACAGGACATGCACAGACTGCCAGGAGAATAAATCTCTTCCAGAGCCCGCATTCCCCTCCCCCCAAGTGCCCTTCAAGGGCAAGCCGCAGGCTGGAGGAATAGGCCAGGTGGCCACCAGCCCCTTTCCAGGGCTATTCTGCCTGAAAACCCAGCTGCTCCTGCCCATTAGGTGACATGCCAGGACAGTCAGTTCACATCAGGAAACCCTCGACCTCTGCATGTGCACAGAAAGACCACGCTGGGCGTCACCACATGCCAAGAGGCCAGGGGGTCATGGCATAGAATTAACCTGAATAAGATATGTGGTCCCCTCCACCAGGGTGATTAGACACAATTTATAGCATAACAGTAGTGACAAGAGTACCTTTCATTAGCAGCACTTCGAGTACTCAAAGCTGCAGCACAAGCTGTGACTGGTTTCTTAGGCACTTGTGCTTTACATCTTTCCTACCTTCCCCACAGCAACACATTCTCTGATCTGCTGTGTCTCCTGCTGCTCTGCTCTCCTTGGGCTTTTCCTCCAAATAGCGCCCTGCCTGCTTGTGTGGTCACATATGGCGCCTCCTTCACAGCTACAGATGTGCTGATTACACAGAGAGGATGTTAGCACTGCTCAGCCAGACAGCAACTCTGGGAAGTCAGCTTCTCTCTCTCCTATCCATTCCTTCACTGGGACCCTTTCTTATCCTACCAGCAGTTTTCACAAAGCAGAGAGGAACTAAATGCCTGTCCTGGTTTCAGCTGGGATAGAGTTCACTGTCTTCCTAGTAGCTGGTACAGTGCTATGTTTTGAGTTCAGTATGCAAAGAACCTTGATAACACTGATGTTTGCAGTTGTTGCTAAGTAGCGTTTAGACTATAGTCAAGGATTTTTCCGCTTCTCATGCCCAGCCAGCGAGAAAGCTGGAGGGGCACAAGAAGTTGGCACAGGACACAGCCAGGGCACCTGACCCAAACTGGCCAACAGGGTATTCCATACCATGCGACGTCCCATCCACTACAGGAACTGGGGAGTGGCGGGGGGGAAATCGCTGCTCGGGGACTAGCTGGGTGTCGATGGGCGGGGTGGTGACCAATTGCACTGCGCATCATTTGTACATTCCAATCCTTTTGTTATTGCTGTTGTCATCTTATTAGTGTTATCATTATTAGTTTCTTCTTTTCTGTTCCATTAAACCGTTCTTATCTCAACCCACGAGTTTTACTTCTTGTTCCCGGTTTTCTCCCCCATCCCACTGGGGGGGGGTGTGTGTGAAGTGAGTGAGCGGCTGTGTGGTGCTTAGTTGCTGGCTGGGGTTAAACCACAACAATACCTTTGAGATGTCTACCATTCTGTTAAGCTACTGATCAAGTTCAGCTATGCTTAAGAACTTAACAGGAAGGCTGACTGAGAGATATACAGCAATTTCCTTTGGAAAAGGATAGGCGGTTTTCCTTAGGAAACCAGGCTAAAAATTATGTCAACAGGAATTGCAAGGCATCCCAGTTTGATATTAGTAGGTAGAGGCTTTTAGTCGCTCATGGTGGAGACAACTAAACAGTGCATTATTAAACACTTCCTTATCAGAATAAAGGCTATCCTTAAGTTAGTGCCTTTTCCTATATACAACTCCCTGCCCACATACAGTTTCTTCTGAAAACCTGCAAGGAAGACTGGGCTAGCAACTTCAGTAAGCCAAGCAACTAAGCACAGACCCGGGAACAGCCTTGTATACCCACAGGAGTGCCGCACGGACATTTGAGACTCACGTGGTTGGAGAGGTATACCACCATCCGCATTTAAAAATACGTTTGTCCTCTGTGTGTGGTGGGGGTACCGTAGTCCACGTCAAGGACTGGGGGTGATCTGCATGCTTACAAAGACAGACCTGGAAGCCTTGCACAGCTGCAAAACAAATGCTCAGAGTTTATTATGGTACCAGATTCACGTGACGTACGTCGGGCAGAGAAGGGTGGTCAAGGACAGGCATTGGGCAGTCCTCAAAGCAGGACTTCTTTACCACCAGGACTTTGTTTAGCCATGGAGCTTCAGCTCAAACTCTCATTCCCATTTTGGAAGGGGATTTCTTCCCTGCCTTTCCGAGGCACAGCTCTGTTAGGACACCCACAGTCCATCTGAATTTCTCAACTTGGGTCTTTTCATGTGTCTGATATTTACAGGGACAGAATCTCCGGCTTTGCTTGTCATCAATAATACATCTATCCTATGAAGAACAAGAAGACTGGGACACCAAAAAAAAACCCCAACCCGAAAGACAGAGAAGTCCATTTCTCTTTCAACTGCCTGAAAAAACACCCTCCTCCTGGACCCCTGTGCGTATACGCAAAGAGAGAGAGAATGCAGCCTTTGAACAGTAACTGGGATAAATCTTTCTCCTCTGATCATTTGCCCTCTGACTCATAAATCTCTATCCACCAAGAAAATAGTGCACAGCTCTCACAAAGCATGACATGCACCTAGAAGGGAAGCACAATTAAAAGAAGAGACAAGAGAGACAAATGATATGGCAGCCATTTCCTTAAGGAACAGAACACTCTTCCTTTCTTATTCGTCATAATGACTACCAGTAAATAACAGGAAGAAGCAACAGGTTTGAATACAACACCGATGAATTTAAGTTTAATGCAAGTAAAGTGCCTTACAACAAGTCTGGATTGAAAAAGATGTTGAGAAGGGTGGTTTTCAGAGAGACTGCTTACATTTTAATGTTTAGCGAGACCTGAATCTGCAGTAGATGGGTACAAAAAACAATGAGAAAATGTCTTTTTCTTTTTTTTAACAAGTTAGGGCAAGTGAGAGTCATCTCTCATTTTTGTGTGTTCTTTAAAAAAAGAAGAAGAAAATCCAAATGAAAAAGGCAATAAACAAATACTGAGACCTGGGAGGGAAGGCGGGCTTTATTCTACCCCACGACTAGCCCTCGACTCCTGTTCTTCTGCGGTCATGGTCACAGCTCTCCTGCATAGCATCACCTCCCCTCTCTGATTTTCAGACCTCACATACTAGCTTAGGGAGCTACAGCCAAGCTTCAGTGCTGCCCAGAGAGTGTCAAAACGTGAGAGGTGCTAAAGGAGTCCTGTAGGTCCCTCTCCACCAGCTCACTAGAGATGGGCTCTTGCTAGGACTCAGGCAAGGTAGGGGGAAGGCTGGCTCGTACCCCTTATTCCCACTGATGCCACCTTGACCCACATGATTGAGCCTCGTGGGCTGACTCCCAGCACGCGGTGCTGTGACTGAAGTTTTCGCATTTGGAGCGCTGCAGCATCCTCTCTATCCTGTCGATCAAATGGCCAGTCGCTGGCACGAGCAACAGTTTACATCACTCACAACCGAACCCGAAATACAGGAAGATTAGCTGCCAGGGCCATTTAAGACTCCCAAAGCAGAACAGAAGCAGATAAGGGAAGCAAAGCAAACCCTCCTTGGAAAGATAAAGAAACTTTGCAGCTGACACAGGAAAAGCAGCTATTAAGGTAAGCAGGGGTGTTACCAGTCTCAAGCTAGAAGTATTTTGAAAGGTGACAGCAATTAAGAACCCATGCAAGCCTTGAGCTTAAAAACACTCTGACCTTGAAGGAACTCAATCTGCCTTTCTGGTTCCCAGGACATATGGCCTCAGTAACAGATGATATATATCCCTTCCTAGTTCAGTATAGCTACATAGGTATCCCGTAAGGCTTGTCTGCTACAGGACAGAGGGTCTTTGCCTCACCTGCTGACTCTTCAGCTGCCTGCTACCCTGGCTGATCACTTTGGAATCACTGCTGCCCCAAGCCCCCACGTCCTAGATGGAGCCAGCTGCACTACTCCACGATTCCAGACCAACTTCAGCTGTCACACAGGCCCTGGACCAGGATGGCAGGTTGCACTGAACATTTTGTCTCAGGCGAGCATCTCCACTCCTCCCTGGATGTCACCGTCACCTTGTACCATGGGATCTCTCCTGCCACAAGGTCCAGCACAGCCATTACATCCCATAAGCACCACCACAGTCATATACCCCAACCCAGCGTCCCGGGTCTTCGGACTCAAAAGAACAGCCCGTCTCTCCCGTACATCAAAACCAATCAAGTCTAGCAGAAATGATGACATCTTGGACACATCGAGTTTTCCGCTGGAACAGTGCCACCCTGTGACTTGGTTCACTCCAGGCAGCAGTCTGGGGACAAACGCAGCAGTTTCTCTCCTACCCTCCAATATAAAGCACTTCCACAAACTTCTAGGTGGTATTGGGAGAACAGCACCCAAACTGTCTCTCGTTTCTCTGCTCCCTCTGCTGGGTGCCAGCCCAGCATTATCAAAATGCCTGCTTGGGTAGCGCTGCCAGGCAGCAGCACACAGAAGCTAAAGCAGGCTGTAAAGTTACTACACAGTCTCCCAAAGAGCTCAGTAATTACCACTGTTAATTCTTACCAAGAACAATACCACCACTACTCTTTACAGGGACCAAGCAGATCAAAAAGCAGATCCGGGAAGAGAGTTTCCGAGTTACAGGCTTCAGTGTCGGCAACCGCTGACATCTCCAGCCAACAGCCAGATCACGCAGCCCGGACAAGGCCGTACGCCCACCACCTAATATTCCACACTGGCATCAGTCCACAGCCACTGCCAACCATTGTACGTACATGGATGCTGATCCATGCACAGCTATTCAAAAAGAAAGGCATCACAGCCCCTGTAATTGTGAACTTGCATCTTGGTGCAAAGAAAGACAGTGGATATATCGGGTTTGTTGCATAAAGTGTGGGCCAAGAAGCTAATCACTTCTATGTGTCTCATGATACTTTTTTCCCTTGTCAAAAGGGGATAATCCACCATTCTCCATAGTCCACTGTATTTTCAAATGTAATTCCAGTTGGGGCCTCCCCTGCCTTTACTAGGCAAACAGACTAAATGCCAGTGAGAATGGATTTTAAATCTACATTTTAAGCACTGGAGAAGTAGAACTAGTCAAGACACAAAATTACTTACAACTGCTCCCTCACTGCAATATTCCAAACAAGATGATACTACAAACTCTTTCAATTCTCTCTTTAGAAAGGTAATCAGCCTTGCATAGACCAATCTGAGGCTGGTTCTTGGTATCTTCAGAAAAGAGATAGTAAAATAATTGTATAAGACAATCAAGACCCATCGGAACACTTTTTCATTAGGGAGGGATCATGCACTAGACTTATGCCGGGTATAGAGAGGGGGTCGGTTTCATTTGGGTTTTGCTTTACATCTTAAAGATGGATTATTACCGCAGGAAAAGTACAACCAAAATGATTGAAATAGTCACATTCCTCCTTCCATAAGGTTTAAATGCGTTTCAAGCTCATATCTGGAAGCGGAACAAAATCAAACATAGATCTCCTCCTAAATTTCCAAGCTACAGAACAATAAGTACCGCACAGTAGAAAACAAGATCTAATACAAGAGGTGGCAGCTGGGATTTCATGCTGCTTGTATGTATTCACGTAAACAGATATGCAATCACAAGCAAGCATCACTCCTTTGACACTGGAGAGGCATTCTCTTTCTAGCTGCGCATGGAAGGGATAGTTTCACCATACACTGCTCCAACAGCAGTGAATCAGAACTAGCAAGGGAGTCGCTGCATTTTACAGTTCGTAGCAGTCACGTTCGAAAGCAAGGCCTGGTTTTTCTCTCTGTAAAACCAGTTCATGCAAGCCCAACGTGGCCCCACGCACCCCCTGAGATTCAGCCACCAGATTCCCAATTAAGACATGCTGAACCGGACAACTTGGAAAGTACAGTTCACTCCCCAAAAGGCAACAGGGTAACAAGATCTTCCACTAGCCTCTAGTAAACAAGAAACAAGGAAAGCCCATGCTTGCCAGGCAATCACTTACCCTCAGACACACCAGGCAAACTCTGTCTCGGAAGCACTTGAAGATCACCACCCACAGACGGCCTTGATGAATCAAACATGCAGCTCATCATACAAAAGATGCTACTGCCTCCTAAGCCCCAGTTTGCACCATAATATCAACAAGATCCCAAACTCAGTCAAAACACCACAGTGTTTTTATTTTCTCGTGTCTTTAGACAGTAATTGCAACGTACCCTCTTCTCTTCCACTCCCCTGCACAGCTCAAGCGCACACGGGGCTTCCTTTCTTTATGAAACTAGACAATTAAAATTTACTTTGGAACAACAATTTGTTTGGATTCCCATCTATAAAAGCCTCCAAAAATGCCACACTGTACAGTAATTGCTCTACTGGTGAAATACAAAGGTTCGGTAATGTTTATAAAGCCATTTAAACTGCATGAGCAAAACTATTTTGCTTAATGACATTTTCCAACCCTTCATGCTATGTACAAGCTCACTTCTTCCAAGAGTCACCCCTACTCACATGATCAAATCATGCCACTTGAAACGCTCCGACATTATTTGGGCATATAAAAAGGTTGAAATTATCGTGACGACGGCAACCTAAGGACTGCAGATACCCAGAATATGGTATCAGAAGTGAAAGCTGAAAAAAAGAGTTAGATCTCTTGAAATTACACATTTTAAATACCAGAGACACAAAGTGTTTAAAAGCCATTCAATACCAGGGCTCACCATAAAACCATAAAACCATAGAAGGTTCTGAAACACTTGTCCTGAATCATTTCAATGGAAATATTAAAGGATGAAAACGCTCCATGGAATTACAGGATTCATTTATATAGACTGACAAACTCACTTTGTGGTAACATGTTTTTAAATGTCAAGCAGCATAAACAAGGTATCTGAAATTACCACCTAATACAATGACTTGAACTTCAGCGCCTTCAAAATCACAATTCTACGAAGACTGAAATAAGTTTGACAGACTGAGGTATAATCAAAATCACTGGAGTCAAGAGAAATTTATCCAAAGCAAAAACCATTTCATGCTTGCACACATGTATGTGTACTAGAAAAGAAAAGTAGAGCGTAGGTTTTCAACAACAACCAAAAAAAGGCTCGAAAAACACTTGGAAAAAATAAATTCTGCCACTCACTCCGCTTTTGCTGGGCACGCCAATTTTCACATTTTGGTCAAAGATCACTCGGCTTCTCCAGTTTACCTCACTTTGAGAAAATCATTTGCAGAAAACATGCCTCCAAGAAACATCGGACAACGGTACGTCCACACGATTAAATAAGAGGTAGGAAAACCCAGCAATAGATCTATCACACACTTTACAACAGCAGCGATCGCTTGCTTGCAAGCCCCTGGCCAGAATCCTTCTCCTTGGCAAAATAAATTAATGCTAGGCAGTTCTCAAGACATCACATCAACAGGAAAAGGGTTAGCTCTCCCTCGCATCAATAAAGCACATCATCTGACCTAAAGCGCAACTCTTCATCACTAAACCACTTTCAGAAGAAACAGTGCCAACCTTCAAAGACATCTTCCTAGAGTGAGCTGTCTTTCCTCACCATTTTGACTAGTTACAGACTTTGTATCTGTCTAGTTCTTCATCTTTTAGGAAGGCTAATGAGGTCGGAGAAGTAAAGGACAAGTCCAGCCAGTATTACTTATGGACCTCTTTTTTCACTGTTGTTCAGTACAGATACGCAGCACTGCGGAATCCTTCGGGACCCATTTCTCCCACCAAACCCACACTGCAGACTTAATCTTAAAAACATATCCTCTCAAGGATAAACAAAAGTAAGCTCATATCCGCCAGACCTGAAAGATGTTTTCACCAATGCCTCAGGACTGTCCACTGCTGCTAGTTCATCCGCTAAGCTTTCTTCAGGAGGTCTCAGGCCACTGATGATGGTCGGCTTTGGCCTTGCCTTGAGGTTGCCGGTCAGCCCACCGATAATGGGGTTCCACAAGCAGTTCTGTCATTTAGACCCTGCAAAACCAGACAGTCAGCAAAATACATTCATAGGCCTACTGCCCAGCCTCTCAGCAGTCTGCAAAACAAAGATGCTCTCTCATCTTTTTACCTTTGCATCACCACCAGTTTGGGATTAAGCCTGAAAACCCAAAATAAAGCTCCAAGTGGAAATAAGCACTAACTTTCAGCTCATTCCAAGTCCAAGACCACAATGCTTCCCATAAAAAGATTTGGTTACAGAACAGGGAGTTTTCACATCTCAGTAAAAACCATCCTCTCCACATCAACTTAGAGCTTAGCATGTGTTGGCGTACCTGTATTTGAAGCCAAACAACTAACCAGAACACAAAGTACCAAATCAATACAATAGTAACCGTTGCGTTTCTTAGTGCTTAAATTACAGATTTGAGATATCACTGAAGGGCGCCTATCAAAAAAACATACTTCTTTTCTGCTGAAATTGCAACTTTTCCCAGCAGACATTCAAATGCCAAAATATTTCTATGGATGGCCTTTTTACACTTACTTCCAAGAGTCACCAGGCGCCTCTTGCATGTCATTCAGAGAACCCATCCTCATCTGTAAGCCTAGCTCCACTGACAAAGTACAATTAGCACCCTTCAGTCAGATCTCCTCCCCACCCCTGAAGAACAGAAGACCTGACTTACAGCTCCTCAAATTCAAGGACAGGGAGGGATCACTCCCCGCTTGCGGTCACGGTCACAAGACAGGCTCAACCTGAGGAAGAAACCAAATCAACGTAACCTGCTACCCATCAAATCACAACAAGGCTACGAGGAAGCAAAACCCAGCCTGAGAACAGCTTCCCCCCGGGGAGCCCTCCCGCCTTCCCGCCTCAACTCCACTCACTCCCCGCTCTCTCCACCTCCTCCCCCCGGCGGCGCAGGGGAACAGGGGACGGGGACGGGGGCTGGGGTCGGTTCCTCACCCCTTGTCTCTGCCGCTCCTTCCTCCTCAGGGGGAGGAGGACTCCGCGCTCGGCCCCTGCTCCGCCGGGGGGTCCGTCCCTCCCGCGGGAGACAGCCCTTCACCAACTTCTCCAGCGTGGGTCCTTCCCGCGGGCTGCAGTTCCTCACAGACTCCTCCAGCGCGGGTCCCTTCCACAGGCAGGGTGCAGTCCTTCCGTCACAGACTGCTCCAGCGCGGGAGTCGCGGCCATTTTGGGGGACATCCGCTCCCCCGCTCCCCTCCACGGGCTGGGGGGGACAGCCTGCCGCCTCCCCGCGGGCTGCGGGGGCATCCCCTCCTCCTTCCCTGACCTCGGCATCCGCAGAGGGGTTCCTCTCACGTCCCACTCCCCCGACTCCCTCACGGGGCCTTCCCCTTCTGAAATCTCTTCTCCCCGAGGCGCTACCGCCGTCGCTGAGGGGCTCGGCCTGGGCCAGAGGCGGGTCCGGCTCCGAGCCGGGGGAGCTTCGAGCAGCTTCTCCCAGGAGACGGCCCTGCGGACCCTCCCCCGCCACACAAAGGAAAAAAAAAAAAAAAAAACCCGCCACACACACAAACAACCCCGAAACAGGGAGGGAGCAGATCCCGAGAAGAGCAGGCAAGGGCTGCAGCGGTGCTTACCTCAGTCAAGAGGCTTCTCTCAGCAGAGGGGCAGCAGGCCTCCATCTTACTGGATTCCAAAGGAGTAACTGTTATAAATGAATTTAGTCCCAAACAGGATTCCAATCAAAGTTAACAATTTATTCAATGAATAAAGGCAAGCAAACAGCGCTGGGCGCGCCGGGACCTTCTGCTCTACCACAACGCGCGCCGCGAAAAACAAGACAGCTTCTTTTGTAGTCCAACGCTCGTTACATATTCATACTAGGAGTGTTCTTCTCCACCTCCTGGTTGTGGGGGTGCAGTAGTTCTCCCAGAAACTGGTCTCACCTTGCACAGCACCGGCTGCGGTCACCAGGACCCAAACAAGTTCACAACAGACACCTCCCCCTCAACAAATGCACACCACAAATGGCCCATCGAGATCCCAAGCACTGCAATCCCTGAGGCCAAACACACATCCAAATGCCTCAGTTCTCCTCCAGGATAGTTCACAACAAAACCGGCTCTGGGCTGGCAAAAAGAGAACGAACTATGCACGTATCATCTGTCTCCTCCCGGCCTGCGGTTAGACGAGGATCCACAAAATGGTTAAAGGTTACATAGACAGTGAGGGTCACATTTTATTATGCGGCCCTAGCATTGTTTATAGTGACACGAATCAGATGAACATATTTCACAGTAACAAAAGAGGATGGACTGGAGAGAGAAGCCATGGACTGAAGGAGGCATTTACTTAAGAAGAGGTCTTGTGAAATAAGAGATCCTTTGTCTGTACAAGGCATGCCTTGCTAACGACTGGGCCCCTGAAGGAGAACGAAAAGGCTGAGAAGAAGGGACCATCCTACCCCAGGAGGCGCCGAGAAGTTGAAAAACTGCTAATAGGCACAAAGTCAGCAAAAAACCTGGATAACCGGAGGAAAGGTAAAGGCAGCAGGGGCAGATCAGACCACCGACTCAATTCACGACCAAAACACTTACACACACACACCCCCCTTGGGCATGTGCTGTAGAAGAAAAGAACACTGGACCTTTAATTCGAAGCGGGGGAACTTCAACCCGATAGAAACTGTGCGAGATAAGCGACTCCCGGTAATAGTTTTGGGGAAGAACTTTGGAAATCGAATGTGTATAACTGAACTTGATAGCATATGTCCATACATTTCATGTGGTTCGTTCAAACTTTTATGTTTTTAATATTTTGTACCTTCTATGAAAACTGGTTTGCTGCTAGATGACTAAGTGAGATTTGATAAATGATCATGCATTAAAATTATGGCTGAAACAAGAGACAAAGGGTAACTGGGGAGATAATTACAAGAGTGTAGTCAAGGGACTAACTAGTAAATCTTCATAAGTTTTGCAGTCCTTTGCTCTTATGACGAGATGTTCCTGTACACTAGATGAGAACAATGCTGAAACTGACCACATGTGATTGAAGCTGCGTTAAGCTTCAAGATCAAAGACCAAGGACAAGAATAAAGACTTCAAGGACAGCCAGCAAGAACTTCAATGGGTCGGTGGTCGCAAAAGCAGCCCTTCGACTCAAAGGGATCCTTCATTGCGCATGATCGGATGTAGGCAGTACTAAGATAATCAGTTGGGATCGTTTTTATGTATATGTACACTAATTCGATTAATATGCAATTACTTATTCTGTATAACCTGTTTGTGCTAAAGCTGTGGTATGGACACTACGTGGAACTATCCCCCGTGCATCCAGCACTGCAATAAAGAATGCCTGCTTTCTAAAACGCCAAAACGAGTCTTTGAGAGTTTCTTCGACCAGCTTTTCGGTGTCATTTTGGTGACCCAGATGGGACGAGGCTTCTGAGACTCGATGGACTTGGGATCGCAGGACCTCCAGCTGGCACTGAGATTTCTTGGGGAGACCCTTGATACCCGTTCCCTGGGCTCACAAGCCAAGGCCACTGGTAAGATTTTATTTAAAGGCATTCTTTTGATTAACTTGGTTCTGGTATTCTGGTCTGGTACTCTTACCTGTAAGCCCGACTAAGAGAAGTCAGCAAGGAAGAAATATAAAAGGATCCTTAAAAATCTGGTATTCTGGTAGAAGTACTCCTCTGGTAAAGGGTATTCGTCTCGCTGGTTGAAGGCAAAGATACTCATTTGGTTTGGTCTCGGTAATTTGATTAAGGCTTTGGTATTTGACTATTGATTCTGGATATGACATTAGATCTCTGATTGATTCTGTTTGGTATTTTGACTTAGGCTCTGATATTTGACTTTCTGATTTTTGTATACTGAAGGTATTGATAATGGGAACAGGACAGTCAAGTGAACTCCATAAAAAATCACCTCTGCGGTGTGTTTTAAAACACTGGAAACAGCTGGGGGGCGTCCCGGGTGGTAATGTCGCCGAAAACCGGAATAAAACTCCTTAACGGCAATGAGAAGTTAAGAAGCAGGCACTCCTTTATTGCAGCGCTGGGCACACAGGGGATCCCTCCACCTCGTGTGTGCACCTGTCTGGTTTGATCATGCAGGTTAAATACACACCTGTTATAGATATTCACTAGATGCCTGGGAAATGTCATACATAATCATCAACTGTCCGATAAATCATTAGCATATGTAAATGTCCTTTTATGCAGGCGTGGTGAAGTCTCTGGTGGTCTTCAGAAGCCCTCTGGTGGTCTTCCATAGTCTTCCTCACCTTGTCCGATAGTTGACCTCTCTTATGTGATTCTGCGCAGTACGATTTTGCCATCATGTATTAGATTTACATGAAAGTAAATTCAATGTTAATTCTTGAATTTAACGTTTCTAGTGATTGGCCCTCAGTCACACCACCTTATCAATATTCTTATACTAAAACATTCATTGGTTAATCTTACTTAATTCCACTAACTGGAATCTTGATCAAAGTGGGGTTTCTAAGCAACGGAACTAAGGTCCATAACAATCTCTCTTAGTTTCTTAAAACAAAACACTACAACCTAACAAATCTGTCAAAATTTCTATGGTTAACCGATCTTAGACAAGACTTATTCTTTTATGATTGCATACTGCACATTTTGTATGTTCCTTAGTTTCTATAGCTATTGTGAGCTTCAAACCCCTATTTTCTACAATTTTTACCCTTTTAACCAAACCTGACTTAAGAAAAATTTCAACTTTTATCAAGTATTGGTAACATTTCCCCCCTTTGAAAGTTTTGAAAATCACTTCAGTACTTTCACTGTAATTTATCAATTATTCACTATAAGCTAAAAGAAGCTCTGGGATTGTTTGTCCATTTTGATGTCAATAACTTGGATAATCATAGCTTTATGATTGATTTTCTTCTTCAAAACCCTGAATCAATTGTAAAACTAGATTATCCTGAATCAACATCCCAGGAGCGACTGATACCAAGATTAATAATTTAAGCAATAATCGCCTCATTTTGTTTACCTCACACTACTTATTCCTTTACCATGTCAATTCATGATTCTACTTTTATAATCTTACATCTGCTTTGTATCTTACGCTTACAGCAACTTATGAGGAAATATTCACAGCCTATACCACACAAGAGGATCAATGCCCCTGACAGTATCCCTAATAGTAACCCTAATATTATAAGCTTTACACAATTATTTTCCCAAGTACATAGCATGCAACTTATCTATAAAGTTTCAGTTTTAAAGGACCAACTTCCTTAGACCTCCAATTCCCTGTTGGTGCTTTCTTTATTCTTGAATAATGAATCCATGCATCTGATTCAGCAATCTTGACAGCAGTGAAAGTAGTCAACAATATTTGAAAGGGTCCTTTCCAGCGTTCTTGTAGAGGTTCAGAAGCTCATGTCTTCACATAGACATAATCACCTGGTTGGAAGTCATGTACCGGATTTTCCAAAGACAGAGGTCTGCTCTAAACAACCGCACTCCGCAGCGCAGTTAAAGTTTTTCCTAAAGAAAGTAAATAGTCACACACATCTTGTTTTCCTTTTAAATGTATGCTCAAATTTGGTTCAGGAGATTCATAAGGTTTTCCATACAATAACTCATAAGGACTAATCAGTGTCCCACTCTTTGGTTGGACCCCAACTCGTAAAAGGGCTAATGGGAGTGCCTGAGGCCATTTCAAATTGGTTTCTTGACATATTTTACTAATTTGTCTTTTCAATGTTTGATTCATTCTTTCCACCTTTCCACTAGATTGTGGTCTCCAAGGTGTATGTAGATCCCATGTAATTCCCAAAATTCTACTAACACCCTGGACCACTTCTGCAACAAAATGGGAACCTCGATCAGAAGAGATTCCAATAGGTACTCCAAATCTCGGGATGATTTCTTGTAATAACCATTTAATGACCTCCTTGGCTTGGTTGGTCTGACAGGGAAAGGCTTCTGGCCATCCTGTAAAAGTATCAACCCCCACCAGAACGTATCGATACCCATTTTGTCGAGGTAACTCTGAAAAATCTATTTGCCAATAGTCCCCTGGTTCCATTCCTGATTTCAATATCCCCATTTGGACCTTTTTCTTTACTACTGGGTTGTTTTTCAAACATATTTCACATGTAGCAGTTGTCATTTTAGCTATTTCTAGCATTTTCACTGATACTACTTGCCTTCTCAAAAAGGTTACTAATGCTTCTGCTCCCCAATGACATTCTTTATGTTTTGTCTGCACTATTTCCCTCATTACAAATGGTGGGACCACTACTTGTCATTTTGATGTCACCCACCATCCTTCCAGATTTTTCCTTGCATTTAATAATTTCCCCAATTTCTCATCCTCTTCTGAATATTTAGGTTTTTCCTTTGGTAATGCAATAGTTTTTGTGGGAATCAATGCCAATTGTAAAGTATTCCTTTTGGCTGCTTCCCTAGCTGTTTTATCTGCTAATCTGTTCCCTACAATCTCTTTTGTGTTCCCTGATTGATGTGCTTTACAGTGCATGATTGCTACTGCACTAGGTTTCTGTACTGCTTGTAATAAATGCAAAATCTCCTCCTTATATTTAATGTTGGACCCCTGAGAGGATAATAATCCTCTCCCTTTCCATAAGATCCCGTGGACATGGACCACACCAAATGCGTATTTCGAATCAGTCCAGATGTTTACTTTCTTTTCTTTACTCAATTCTAGAGCCCTTGTCAAAGCCACTAATTCCGCCTTCTGAGCTGAAGTTGTGCTCGGCAAGGTATTGGCTTCTATAACTGATTTTTCAGCTGTTACCACATATCTTGCATAGCGAATTCCACTTTCAACGAAACTGCTACCATCTGTGTACAATTCCCAGTCTGGGTTGTCCATAGGTACATCCTTCAGATCCTCTTGACTGGAATATACATATTCAATGGTAGTCAAGCAATCATGTTCCAGTTGTCCTTTTTCCTGTACAGAACTCAGAAAGACTGCAGGATTAGTCAAATTAGTAGTTTTTAAAATCACATCATCTTGTGATATTTCATCATTCTGCTCAGGGACAGCCAATGGCCCCCCTTTTGCTCCAACACTGATATCAACATGTGTGGCACATATACCACCATCGTTCTTCCCAAAGTCATTTTTCGAGCCTCCTGTATTATCATCACAGTGGCTGCTACCACTCTCAAACAAGCAGGCCAGCCTTTGCTTACAAAGTCCAATTGTTTGGAAAAATATCCAACCGGTCGCTTCCAACTTCCCATCTTCTGAGTCAGCACTCCCAGTGCAATGTGTTGTTTTTCATGTACAAATAACTGGAAGTCTTTAGTCAAATCCGGAAGTCCCAAGGCTGGTGCTGTCATCAGGGCCTGTTTTAAACTCTTGAAAGCCCTTTGCTGATCTGGACCCCATTCAAATGGTGGACCTTTAAGAGCTTCATACAATGGCTTAGCCAACAGACCATAGTTCATTATCCACAGCCGACACCACCCAGCCATTCCCAAAAAGGTTCTCAATTCATGGGTATTTCTCGGCTCCGGGATACTGCAAATTGCTTCTTTCCGCTCTGTTCCCAGCTGTCTTTGTCCTTGGGAGATTTCAAAACCCAGATATATTACAGTCTGCTTTGCTATTTGGGCCTTAGTTCTAGAGACTTTGTATCCACTTAGCCCCAAAAAGTTCAAAAGATCAATTGTTACCTTTATACACGCTGGTCTCTCTTCCGTAGCTATCAGTATGTCGTCTACGTACTGAAGGAGCAAATGTCCAGGTTTGGGACCATCTTGTTTCCACACCTCAAGTTCTTTTGCTAATTGGCTCCCCAAAATTGTTGGGCTGTTCTTGAACTCTTGCAGCAGTCTTGTCCACATCAATTGTGTTTTTCGTCCTGTGTTTGGATTTTCCCACTTGAAAGCAAATAATTTCCGACTTCCTTCTTCCAGGGGTATACAAAAGAAAGCATCCTTCAAATCAAGCACTGTAAACCACTGATGATTCTCCCCTAGAGCTGTTAACAGTGTATATGGATTGGCCACTACAGGGTGTATATCTTTCACTATCTGATTTATTGTTCTCAGATCCTGTACTAATCTGTATTCTCCTGATGGCTTTTTCACCGGTAAAATTGGAGTGTTATATTCAGATTCACATTCCTCTAAAATTCCATATTTCAAAAATTTATCAATTAATTTCTTGATTCCCAATCTAGCCTCAGGTTTAATTGGATATTGCTTTAATCTCACTGGCCTCACAGTCTCCTTCAGTTCCACCTTTACAGGTTGTGCCATTTTAGATTTTCCAGGTATGTCTGTGTTCCAAACTGTAGGGATCACAGCATCATCAACTTCTTGTGGCATCTCTTGAGTCTTAACCTTCTCCTGTATCATCAATATTTCTCCTGTCTTTGACTCCGGTATCTTTAAAAGAATTTCTCCTCCCTCAAAAACTATCTGTGCACTTAATTTGGATAACAGATCTCGACCCAACAAGGGTAGCGGACATTCTGGCACATACAAAAATTCATGTGTAATTGCCTTATTTCCAAATTTTAAATCAAGGGGTTGAAAGAACGGTCTATTTTCCTGTTTCCCAGTCGCTCCAATTATGGTTGCTGTTTTGTCTCCTAATTTCCCTTTATGAGTATTCAAAACAGAATATACTGCTCCTGTATCTACTAAAAATTCAACTTTATCATTTCCCAGCTTAATTGTAACCAGAGGTTCAGCTGGGCTCCCCTCCGGTCCCCTTCATTCATTCAAAGTCATCATTTTCACAGCCTCTTGCTGATTTGTTTGCAGCTGAGGACAGTCCTTTTTCCAATGTCCATTCTCTCTGCAATAAGCACACTGATTTATTCCTAAAGGTGCATTAGGGTCCTGGTCACCAAAGTTTTTAAAACCTCCTCTTCCTCGGGTTTGTCCTCTTCCTCTTACTGCACCCCCTGTTAAAACAGCTATTAACCTACATTCTCTAATCTTCTCTTTCTTTTCTTTTCTTTGTTCCTCCTCCTTTTCCCGATTATTGTAAACTTTCCATGCTGTTCCTAACATTTTATTCAGATTTCTTGAGTCCTCCCCCTCCAATTTTTGGAGCTTTCGCCTTATATCAGGTGCCGATTGTCCCATAAAAATCGAGGCCAGCTGTTGCTGTTCTGCCTCTGTTTCCAATTTTAAATCAGTATATTTTCGAGCAGTTTCCTTCAATTTTTCCAAAAACACAGAAGGAGATTCATTTTTATCTTGTTTTATCTCATATAATTTAGACCAATTCAGAGCTTTTGGCATTGCATGTTTCACTCCATACAATACCCACCTTTGGTACCGAGTTAACCTTCTCCTGTCTACAGGGTCATTTGGATCCCACTGAGGGTCTCCTGAAGGAAAACTCTCTTCCAAAGTTCCAGAGAGCATTTCATTCATATGTGGAACTCTTGTGCCCTGCAGTCTCCAGATATAGACAACCCAGACCACTTGTCCACTCCACATGCCCTTGCTTCATTCTTTTGACTGCACCCTCATTCCTCAATTTTTTTTTATTATCTGCCCCAAGAAACAGCTTGCAACTCACGTCCATTATTCATCCTTCCCACTCTGATGCTTCCCTCCAGTTTGCAGTTCTGTAGTTAAAGGCCATTTCCTAACTCTACGCACACAGAGGGCTGCATCAAGGTTGCACAAGTATTCTGAGGGCTTGACTTTGCAAATTTAATGTCTTTTGCAAGTCTGTGGTCACATATGCCTGTTACACAGCAGAATTAATAAATAATCATGCTTTTCACTTTTTTACTTAGTGCCTTATAAGAACAATGGGAAGAACACCACAGATCCCGTGCCGTCTCTCTCTCACCATTGTCTTTGCATGTGTACACCCCAGGCTACGTGAGTTGCAACCAGAGAAAGAGAAGACAGCAAAAGACTGCTACAGAGTGGCATGGCCTCTGCGGGTGGGACCAAAATCCAGACGCTTATCTGCACATGCTCCCCACACTCCTCTTGCCATGCTCAGCAGCAGCAATTCTTTCCTTCTCTCTTGGGAGTAGGAGACATGACATACAAGACATACATGACAGACTGCAGCCCAAGCCAGTGTGTGCTGTTTGCGTACCACTTTCAGCCCCAGTTCCAAGGCTCAGCGTGGCACCAGGAACTCACAACCAGCTGGGACAGCCCTGCCAGTCAAACAGAAGTGGTCCTGGGACCAAAATTCACTGCCACAGCTGAACATGTGGGGATGTCTGTGTACTGAAGGGTTCCTGCTTCTGCCTGAGGGATCGTTACACCATCCCTATGTGCCCTACTGCAACTGAGCAATGACTTATCTCCCCAGAGCAGAGCAAGCTACAGTATTTTACTCCAAAGTTTCCTCCTCTGCTGAATTTACCATACCGTTCATTTCCTCCAGCTCACTGCTGCAGATTCCCAAATCAAATATTGAGTGGAAAGACCAGAAAACATCTAGGTCATATAAAAAATTAAGTGCCACTTGTATAGTGCCATTAAAGTTCAGTGATACCTGTATGGAAAATACTCTTCACAATCACTACAACAAAATATTTTCTCTGCTGCTGCAAAATCCTAAACCAGCAGGGAGAAAGAATAAAGGGGAATTCTTAAAAAGACAGGGAGAATTAAGAGGAAAAAGTGTGGGGGAAATGAACATCAGTTAAACTTGTATAGCTAGCATTTTACACCCAAGCTTTTAGCAGGGGGGGGAAAAAAATTGCACTGAGACAAGGGCAAAGACTAATTACTAAGATTGTATATTGCTGGGACCTTCGCTGGGGACGAATGCGATAGGCAGCTTGGGCTTCGACTGGAGTTAAACGTGCCCATCAGTGATTCAGATAATTTTGTCCAAGAAGCAGCCATGGGTATCTGCTGAAAAGAGACACTTTTGCAGTTTGTGTTTGTTGCCTTTGCAGTCAGTTAATACAGAGATTTGCAGAATGATGAGATTTAATCTTTTCAGTGCCCCAATCCTAGCTAGAAAGGCATGCGTGGGAACAACTGGCTTTTTCAAAAAATATCATGGATTGTGTTATTAAGGTTTAAGCGCAGATTTTAGTTATTCGAAGTGGATTTCTTTTGCTAGAGAAAGGGGGAGTTCTCTGCTTGGCTACCAGTAGAGCATGTGCCCTTGAAAGATTAATGTTTGCCTGAGGAATTTCTACGTTCCTCAGCTGGAGGCTTTGCTGTCACACCACTGCTTCCGAAGTTCACTCCCCACGGTCAGCTTGAGGGCTTGCGGGACGTGGCATGTAGTACAGCCGGTGCCCCCACACTCCCAGCAGTTGCACAGGATCCCAGTCTCCATTGAGGTCATGCTCACCCAGCCACTGCGGAGCAATGCAACCTGTCTGGGAGCCAGAGTGTGTGCTACAGCCCTGCAATATTCCTCTCTGGTATCAAGTGTCCCTGATGAAAATTCAGCTGGTGGTAGAATTTCCCTGTTTTCAACAGATGTCACGCTGATAAACCCAGTGAGGACTGTTTCTCCAAGAAGCTGACCTGCTGGTGACTATAGCGTACATTATATTACCTGGATAGCACTGTTCTTAAAACACTATTTAAGAGGACTGTTTTAACTTTCTGGGAAAGTAAAAAAATACACACACACTAGAGCAAAACTACTAGTGCCGGATGAAGAGCACCTGTCTTCTACTTAGGCTTTGTGGAAAAAGCAACAAACTTTTTTAGTGAGCAAGTGGAGAGATCAACCTACCAAGACTGCAATAATTAGCAAGTCCCTAAAAATACCCCAACATGAGTAATAATCCCTCATCCATTGATCTGAAGGATCTTACAAACCACCTGGTTCAGATGAAGAAACTGAGGAGCCTGAGCTAGGCAGTCTACCCAAAGTCACACAGTAACTGCAGCCTGGTACTGGATACCCAAGAGGCAGATTTACTCTGAAGTTTATTGCATCTTCTTTATATTTTGTTCTTCTTGAACATAGCATTTAGTTAGCAAAAAGGTATTTACTGCTCACTGGAAGGATACATGATTACTCAGCAACTTGCATCACTGCATGTTTTTACTGTTTATTTCAGTCGTGCAAGTTACAAGAGCTGTTGCTTTTGGCAAGTCAATAAAAAAGCTCCCATCATGCACAGGTTCAGCCCCCACATTTGTCAAATCTATTAGAAGATAGATTCTGTCATTTACAGCACTTTTCATCTTGTGTAGCCCTAAACACCAGCAGCTGGATTGAGATTGCCTTTTCAAAGTTCACAAGGGACTTTTACTGCTGTCAGATCTAAGCAAGACTTAAAAACTATTGCTCAAAGCAAGATTTATTGGACGGCTAGCATCTGGTGACAAATGTTGAAGGAAGAACAAAATCCTTTGTATTGTGGGGTTTCTTGACCTGCCTGTTTATTAATGTTCATCTTTCCTCATAACTCAAAAGCACAGCTTTGTGCTTCTGATGCACCCTATGGAAACAAATAAAATGCTGCTGCTGCTTCTGCTTGTCCACATCAGAAAAATCAGCTCATTAAAATGTTAGTGTGGAAGTTGCCAGTAACTACACTGCATTGCTTTCCCTATTCAAACTCAACTAACAAATCTCTACCAGCTCCACAAAAGAACTGATGTGTCTTCCAGGAGTTAAAAGATGACATATTTCTAATTTCTCTTCGTTTTCTATCTAAAAGCTCTGACTTCTGTCACAGACAGGGACACTATGCAAGAGTTTTTAACTACTGTCATTTCAGTGCAACTTCAAAATGCAAGTGAGGGACCCTGGTCTGCCACAGGTGCTGGAAGCTTACTATTGCTAGTGATGCCAGGTTTTCCCTGAATCTTTTCCAGCCCCAGTGTGCTGAAAAAAAACCCCAAAAGACTTCGAGAGATTCTTTCTGGCTGTCCTTATTCAGGCAACATTCAAAATGCATTTAAGAAGAGTTTTCTGCAAGATCACATATTTGGAATCCAAAAAGTAGTTAAAATCTGCTCCCTTGCTTGTACTTACTAGTTTCCCACACACATATTGAGACATTTGCACCTGGTTGCCAATGTGCAAGAACTTAGTTTAATGAGACACCAGAGGACTGTATGGGAGCAGTCCTCTGCGCAGCCTACCCTCTTCCTAACAGGACTGCTTGCTACCTTGTCGTCTGGGCCACGGCCTGAGCAGCCGTTTCCCCCCTCCTAGACTCCAAGGACTGAATTTAGAAGACAAAGTTAAATCAGATCTTCTCAAAACAGCTAATAGGATTGTTGTGCTTCACCAACCTTGAAGTCCCTCTTGTTCTGTGAATATCTTACTGGGAATAATTCATCTAAATAACACCCTAGATCCAATCACAATTAATCCCTTTGTATAACACAGGCACGTAGCAAAAGCTTCCATTATCTCTGTGTTCTTACATCAGTATCAGCCAGAACTGTATTGGTGCAGCACTTCAGTTCTGACTAGCACGCTGCTAACTGTGACTCTTAATTGGCTGCAATATTGCTGCTTTCCAGGTTTCCAATCTGCATGGGAGTCAAATTTGTATTTGTATTGGCGCATTAGGCATAATATTCCTCCACCAATCTCTTCAGTGATAGTCACAGACTCCACTTTGTTACAGATGCAAGTATCACAATATTTAGAAAACAATAACACCAAAAAAACCCCCACCCCAAACATTAATCAAAACGGGTCAGAATTCCCACCTGTTCTATGTGGATGGCTCTCACCCATACTCACATGTTTCTGTGAGCACCTCCCAGAGTAATCTATTGGCTAGAACCGTCTTAGAAGCAGCTAATTCGAAAGTAAGCCACATATACTACTTAGGGAAATAAAACTTACATTGCAACCAGAACGTGATTCAAGAACATAATATTATTCCCCATCAGGAACTGAAAAGAGCAGACACCTATCAGCAGCAACCAACACAACCTGAATTTTAAAACCTTGTTACCAGTTATTTTCAGGCAACCTGTTCTACAAAGACTTGCAGATGTATCTAATTTCTTCCCCCAAACTAATGCTACTGTTTTCAAAAGATGATACTGTGGCACCAGAGCCCTCTTTTGGGCCAGTATTCCACACACAGTTTGCAGGGGGACTCATTGTAAAGCTAAGCACCGGTACAAGGTTTTGCAAAACCAATTCCTCGCACGGGGCAATCGGATGTGTGGTTTGGGGCAGCAGCATTACACAGCAGGGTCTCCAGATGCACTGATACAAAATACAGTATAAGGAGTCCCCAGTCCTGATCTTTGTGAGAAATAAGCAGATCTCTGCTCAGAAATAAGACTGAGATCCGATTGTTAATTGTATAGTGGTATAAGCAAGTTTCCTCAACACACTTACAAATCCCTAATAACAAAGGACTTGAATTATTTGTAGTAATTATTGAGCAATTCATTATGAGCTAGCAAATAAGTTTAAAAAAACCCAAAAAAACCCCAAACAACTCGTTGGCCGCTACCAGGAAATTGGTCAACACAAAGAAATAAATTAATCAAAAATTATCCTATATGAATTATCTGGGTAGTCCTGGTAAATATATAGCCTCTTCCCAATTTTATTAGCTGCTGCCCAGCTCTCACACACAAAATGCCAGTGATTGCATGTGCAATAAATATTAATGGTTCATAAATTAAATAGCATTATTCTTCTTGACATAACACCATTTTGCAAGGCCCCATGGAAAAGGTACAGGCGGTTTGTTGAGCAAGCTCTGATAGAAGAAAAATATGCCTTTGTTTTCGCTTTTAAAAGTATTTGTCAGGATTTATAGGGTATATCCAGAAGGCAATTAAGGCGACATTTTACAGAAAGCTATCATATGCCCTCAAATAACAAACAGCAATAAAAGGGAAGTGTGATCGGTGAAAACAATTTGATTTATAGAATTACATTTCTAAAATGTAGATACTTTCAGTCTAAACAATTTGTTTAGGAGAAGCTTATGCATATAGATAACCCAGACTCTTCATAACGAGTAAGCTGCATTGTTCATATTATAGCAGTGCACTGCTACCAAGGCTTCCTTTTTGGGTGACAAAAGCAAGGCGGGCTCTGTCCCCTCAAATACCACTGCCTAGAAGACAGCAGCACCGGGGCACAAACACAAGCCAGAACAAGGCAGCGCACTGGGGCGTCTGCTGTCACACAGGCATCACTGCTAAAGGGAATTTCAAGGCTAGCCTAGGAGGCACCCAACCGAGTTGTCCTCCTGGGGTTACAAGGAACTTTGCCCACTCCTGGCAAGAAACATAAGGAAAGGTGAAGCAGGAGGGTGAAAAAGACTGGCATCATCTTCCGGGCAGAAACAAGAGTTAACAGCTTCATAGCCTCATGGGGCAGGCCTGGAAGGGTCTTAAAAAGTGAAGAACTACAGTGTATACGGGGAGGAAAGCAAGCCAGTGGAGAGAGGCAAGAAGAGTGATGAAGTACTTAAATTAACAAAGGCAAGAAGTGAATCTCAGGTGCAGCATTTTAAACAAATATAAATGTAGTGTGAGTGTTCTAAGTAACTCCAAACATGAGGTGATGAAACCTGAGTCAGAATTTTAGTTGTGCGGACACAGAGATGCTGCTGCACAGAACAGAACAGCAAAACACAGATGCCCTGGAAGTAGGGTGTGAGGACGACACACTGAAACAACACTCACATTGCAGGCTGAGCCGTGACAAAGACACTGGGTGGTCTTGTCTTCAGTGCCTGGAGAAGAAAAAAAAAAAAAAGAGAGAAAGTGACCTTTAGCAAGGAAAGGGCAAGAGACTGAATTTTGTTAACTGAATTTCCAAAGAGTTGTCCAAAATGCTACAAGCTTAGCTTGCATTTGCTGAGTGCGCACAGATCCCTGAATCTGAGTCCATATATGAGATTTCCAGAGATAGCACATCACCAGAAAAAAAGAAAATGCCGTTAGACCTCCAGCAAAGGTCTGTCACTACTGAAGGCATTTCAGTGCAGAAATAAGGATAAACTGGGAAGTATCTATAATAAGACACCAGAAAGCAGTTCATTAAGCTTTAGGGCAAAAGAAGAGAGGATGGAGAGAGGGAAATGGACTGAAGGGTTATGGTTTATTTTAAGGTATAGGAGATTACAGTGAGATCATATTTTCTGTGGAGGAGTCTGCAAAATTATACTGGTTAAGAAAAAGGGTATGGAAGGAATTGCTAACTGAGAAGCCTGAGGGACTGGAGAGCATATAAAATGTGCTAAAGTGGGCTTTTTAGTCACTCAAAAAGTAAGCTTAGAGTTGCTAAAGTAAAGAGGATGGACATTTCTGATGATACAGGTAGACTGAAACTTAGCAACTCAGTCAAGGGAAACGCCGAGTTCTCTGCAACTCTGTCTGTTGTTAGGAAGGACCAAACTAGCTCCCTGTGGAAGGACCAAGTCACAGCAAATAAGTTTGATGCAGACAGTTTATAAGCTGTCCATTCCTCATTTGAGATGGGACTTGAACTGGTCGAGAAGTCTGTGGTTTGAGTGAGAGTAATACAGATATGGAGATACTGCTTCTTTCTTGTTCTCTCTCTCTTTAGTACACATGTAATATAAGATGGCATTTGCTTTGTCTCTCACAAATATCGATTCACTACAGACAAGCTGAGCTGGGGATCAGCACACTTGGGAATGTGTAAAGAAAAATAATTTCTCACCTTGGGGAAACAGAGGGGGATGTTAGGTGCAGAAAACATAGAGTGACAGAGAAGACACAGCGGTATATAGCTAAAGGATATCTCCTATCCAAGCTGAACTCACCAGCATATGCTCAACACTAGCAGGTACTTACGAAGGACACAACGCATTTTGCCCATTATTTGTAAGACTTCTGGTTGCTCTGGTCAGCAAGTAGGAGTTCAAGGCCTCATCCTTTCCTAGGGGGTTAATGAGAGGGCCTCAGCTGAGAAATTATCTGTGGAGGCACTAAGGAGCAGAAAGATCTTGTGCGTATAGTAGTGCAAAACTAAAGGATATTCACACCTTCAGTTTTTATAAAGTAAAGCTATTTCTTCGGCTCAGTTAATTTCTTTACAGCATTTCAGAAACCTGTAGGACTGGAAGAGATACTGCCAGATCTGATGAAAAGAAATATTAAGTAATACTAAATGCTAGTTATTTGGACTTCATTTAGTTTCAGGAACTTGACAGTAAGTGACAGAGCTCTCCTGGGGGCTCTGCTTCTGCAGTTTTACCATGACCCCAAACTGGGCACCAGTGCTAGTACTTTAGCAGTTGATTCCTTCATAAATAGAATATTTCTGTTTGAATTCACTACCTGGATCAAAACAGTCATGTATATTCAGCATCCAAAGAATCCCATGTGCCCCTGTCATTTTTTTTATGATCAGCAGAAAATATGATCTGTACATTGAAAGTAAAGGATATAAAAGTGCAGAACATCTGCTTGCTACAACCGCAACAACTGCCTGGCTCTGAACTGATGAAACATGGCAATATTCAGTAATTTATAGAGCAACAAAGACAAAACAATAGGAGGTTGCACTTCCATGACCAACAAGGCAATAAAACAAAAGAGGGGGGGAATGTGTAGTCAGACCAAAAGTGACATAGATATTTCTGCTTCCTACAGTAAATAAAACATGCTGTGTCAGCTGGAAAAAAAGCACTCCAGCAATGCTGTCCACCTTAAAAGAAAGGTAGCAGCAAGGGAAGGTCATCTGCCACAGCTGCAGCATGTTTAATGTGGAGTTGGTTCCTCTGAAGGAGCCGGTACCAAGACAGCCAGGGTCCAGCGAGCCACAGGAGCTGCTCCCCACAATAGCCTTGCTGGCAGCTCAAGGGCAGAGCTTGCAGCTGGACTTCTGAGAAACACAAAACTCAAACCACTGTTTTGGAAAACTACAAGAAGTTGCTTCCTCATATCACGGCATCGTATTTCTAGGCTACAGACTGACAGAGAAAAGAATTAACTTATTCCAATGTGTCCATGTTACACTGGTGATTTATTTCACTGTCTTTACCTCTACGCATGCCCTGCAAATGGAAGGACAAAAAAGTCCACACTAAGCACTGCTGTTTTATGTCTAGAAATGCTTTCCATCACACAGCCCAGAGAAAAGTCTATTGATTTTGGAGAGTTTCACCATTATACAAAAGCTGGACAACAAGTCACTATCAGTTTTGTTTAAGGAAAAATTTCAACACCAGTGCACGCAATTTCAGCATAAAGAAAAAACACATTAATATAGCAAATACCTTATGGTTTCTTCCAGCCAACAGAAGAGAGCTTGAGCCATGGTCTGTTCCACCACATCAGCCAGAAAGGTGCTTATTCCTCACAGCCAAGGACTAACAAATTATCAGAGAGCAACAAGCTGGCATCTTAAACTGCCCAGCCTTTCCTGCAGCCAAGACCTCACCACTCTGCAGATGGAACGTATTGTCCAAACTATGGCAGGGTTCACCAGGCTAATCTTTACTTTATCTAGGTAGTGATTTGCAGGCAGTGGAAAACAAACAAGCAAACAAATAATGAGATCACAAATTTCCTGAAGCTATGAGAAAAGTAGGTATTGTTTGCATAGTAATTACCCTGGTTCAATTACAGTAAGAAGAGTCTTAAAAGAAAAGTTGGTCTCCTTCTTCTGAGGGCAAAAATGAGTAAGAAACTACAATTATCTTCCCTACTTATTTCCATCAGAGTTGAAGTATTTCCTGTAGAAGATGAAAAAGACAGTACTTAGCATGAAAATAAGACATTTATTTTCAAGAGATGTGGGAAATTCTACACACTACACCTCTAAAACCTTCTGTTCATTGCCCCTAATGTTCAATAATTTTTATCCAAAAGTAGTACTACTTCTTAGATAGACTATCAACTGCTCTCCAGTCACATCATTATATGCCAGGCGTGTTAATATAAACCTGCAGTCATTCTGCTGAGGTCCCTGTTCTAAAAGTGGTCTTGATTATTTTTCCATACTATCTTAGTGTAGTTTCACAGATGACACTGATAGTCCCCATTTACACAGTGAGAATAAATCCCTAAGATCATAACACTATGCATTTTGAAACCTGCAGATGACTTTCCCCAAGAAATTGCACAAATAAATCACCTGAAAGCAGTAACAGTGTAGGAAAATTCTACAGCTCCAGACAATGTGCAATCAGCCAGCGCACACTGTATATATTCCTTTGTCTTTACCACGTCTGACAAGTGTACAGTTTGACACTGACAACAGAGACTGCCTGTTCATCAGGAACAGGGCAGAATTTATAGAAATACCTCTTGAAAGAAAGCACTCCAGCTGGAGTGCCAAATCTCCATGTCAGCTCCAGACTGGTAATAATTTGTGCTCTATTTTCCTATAAAGCAGCCTTTTCTTAGAAGAATATTCAAAGAGCTTTTGGAGCTGAGTGTAAATGCTTCAGCTATAATACGTCTACTAAAATGACATAGTGCAACTACAGGGAGAACAAGCACAGATGATTCAGGATGTAGCAAAGTATATAGAACTGCCTTTTGCCTCTAAATTACCATGTTAAAAATGGTTTAGGTCAACTGGATGGCTGCCTAGCAAAATTTGCTGCTGAAACGGTCCAGTTTCTAAGTCAGAGGAGCCAGATTCTGATCACATGCACGCTGACATGCTATTGAGAAAATATTAACTATGTCAGTGAAGGAAGTGTCAGGTTTTTATTGAGTCCAAGGGATGAGAAATCACTGCCACTGTCAATGGCACAAACCCCCCATTTTTACTGTTGCTGCCTGCTGTGGGACTACAGATTCAACAGCTCAGCTGAGAGGCCAAGCACTATGCTGCACTTTCATATTCATTGCAGTGATAGCTCCCAGACGTTATCTGTACAGCATAGAAAACTCACAGCCCTAATGTGCATTATAGTTACAACCTTTACAGGTAACAGCTTTCCCAACAGGTGATGCAAAAGTGCAACTCTGCTGCTTGGGATATTTTGTTGTTGCATCTTCAGGAGGCCATAGGGAGGTCTGTCCTGCCTTCACATGCCAATACTGCCATGCGTAGAGTCCTCCTGAATCTGAATCTGGTGGACTCCACAAATGCAAAATGGCAAAAGGGTTTTTACCTGGGAACAAGTGTACTGCTCGCAGCAGTGAGGCAAGTGGAAGGCTGTGGAAACCCCTCTGGAGAGGATCTGACTCTTGGGAAGCAGCTTAGCACCCAGGTTATTTCTTTGTGCGGTTCTCTATGGCACAGGTCATAGGTCTTACATACATGTGGGACCACAAAGGGGATTTGCCCTTTTGCAATGCCAGAAGGAGTGGCAAACTGAGAGAAGGCAGGAGAGGATGCTCAACTCCACTAGCTTTGCACCACAAGGGCTTTCTGTGGCAAGTCTTTCCCTCTGCTGTCCTGATAATGAGCAGCAAGCTCTGCTTCGTCAAATTCGAACAGAGTCGAACAGGAGGTGCTGACAGAAGAATAAATACGCATGCTCTGGGTCAAATCCTGAGAAGTCACCATACTAGGAGCGGTACAGGGGAATGCGGCAGCCCGCCAATAAAGGAAATGACATACTGGGCAAACCAGAGGACCATTTAAAATACTCAAACCCAAACTATTGGCAGACATCCTGCAGGCAAGGTCAGATGGCATTTGCAAGGCAGCAGGGAGGAACAGCCTCTGCAGCTGTAACCGTTCAAGCAGAGGGCAGGAACCACCCTGGGGGACGCAGCACAGCCCTCCACATCTGCCACCATGGCCCCTGTGAATAGCTACCCCCAAAAACTGTATCTTTATGGCTACTGACACTGACAGATGGCAAAGCAGGAAATTATTGGCCTTGGGACCTGAGCTCAGACTGATGCATGAAAAAAACCTGCAGAAAATCACCTCATACAGCTGGAATTGGAATCGATAACTTATCAACACTACGGAGAAGGGGGGGGAAAAATCCCAGTTCTCTCTGGCCTAGTGGTTCTGCTTACTAACTAGGGCTATTCTGTAGCAGTCAATATTTTTGCAAACTGGACGTAATTCATGCACAAGTACAACATGGATTGAGGGTGGCTGAGGAGAAAGGGAGATAACAGAACAAAACCTTTGCCTGGACAGTATTTGGATTTGGAGAAGTTCTGAAGCACCTCCGTCAGATGACACAATTTCTTCCTCTATGACAGCCCAGAAAAAAAATGGTGTCACAAGGTCACCATGAATTGTACTCCCAAGGGGAAAAACAAAGGTTGTCATCATCAATGGTAGGTGAGACTAGGAAAATATTAAGTGCTGCCTTTGTGTGTTGCAATTGTTATTATACCTTCCCAATATGTAATTTGATTTCTAGAAGCAAGTATTACATAGTGTCTGTTTTGAGAAGAAATTTTCTGGCATACTTCAAAAACGCAAAATTCACAGAGAATTGTTTTTTAAAGAAGTTAATGTGTCTGAAAACTCTGTTTCATTTACAGTCTAAAGGAAAAACATAAATACCTTATCAACCCTTAAATTGCATGCAATTTGATGCACCAGTATCAAGTTAAAAATGAATAATTCCATGCCTAAAGGAAACAACTCTCACTTCATGTTGAGGGTCATTTATGTGAGTTGTGCGTATTTATCCAGATGAGGAGAAAAGTATAATACACACTCGCATTGCGGGGTGGGGGTGGGGGGATTAAAAAAATAACAACTCTATTTTTGTAATTCTATTGAGTTTTCATATTGTCACGCAGACAAATTGGTTCTATATTCCTGAGCCACACTGCATTATGCCAGGGGAGGAAGGCACATCCCTGCTTCACTAAATTGTGGGGGAGTAGACTCAGTGGAATGAAGAAAGCAAAAAAAAAAAAAAAAAAAAAGCTGATGAACACAATCCATTCTCAGCTGAAGTTGTGGGTGGGCTCCAGGATATTTTGGTAACTCACTTGCACAATATACTGCTGCAATGTGCAAAAAAGAAACAATGCCAGCGTGCTGCACACACCACAGTTTTAACCTCCTGTAAACCGAGTCACACACCTTGGCCACACGGTGTTCATCTGGATGGAAGATGCAACAAGTGAGCCGGGGTGCCCCATCCTGCTGCCAGCAGCAGGCTGACCCCCCCGCCATGGGACGGCAGGCAGCACACCCCCAGGCTTCTCCACATGCAACCCCAATTGTAGCAGCACAGGGAGTTGCCACCCTTCCTCGCCAGCACCAAACCATGGGGGACACCGCTGAGGCTCTGTACACCCACAGCCTAGCTCAGGTGCTTGCTCCGCATCTCTCCAATGCCCAAATCACGGCTGGCAGTGGCCCAGGGCTGGCCCTAGGAGAAGTCCAGCTCCCAGGACAGGCCCTTGGCTCCCACAGCCAGCACCAAAATTGCACCCAGGGAACTTGCTCCCTACACAAACAGATGCACTCACTGAAAATATAAACCCATCTCCCTGCCTGCCCTGGATGCTCCAAGTTACTCCTAGAGAGGTCCAAAAGCCCACAAAACCCCATCTCCCACCCAGGTATTAATACAGACTGTCTTGTACACACGTTTGATAATTTTCTGCAGTGAACAGTGGAACACGCATTGCAAAACGTAAAGGTGAAATAAAAGAAAATAGCATTTCTCTAATGGTGAAAAAGCGGACAGCCAAAGGCTGTAAATTGCTTTACAAGGTCCCACCAGGCATGATGGGTTGCTGCTGTCTTTTCTCAGAACTTAACTCCTCTTTCCTCTGTGAGCCTATAGGCAAGGAAGCAGGTTTTAAGGCAAATCAGAGACCTTCTGCCACCCTCATTCATGCAAGGGACCCCCTCTCCCCTCAGCTGGACCAGTTAGAAGGAATTTATCCGGCTACTAAGTGCAGGTTCAAGGTCCCTTAATATGTTATTTCTTACCTTGTGATAGGCATTTGTCATGGTTTAACCCTAGCCAGCAACTATGCACCACGTGGCTGCTCACTCACTCCCCCCCCACCCAGTGGGATGCGGGAGAAAATTGGGAAAAGAAGTAAAACTCATGGGTTGAGATAAGAACGGTTTAATAGAACAGAAAAGAAGAAACTAATAATGATAACACTAATAAAATGACAACAGTAGTAAAAGGATTGGAATATACAAATGATGCACAGTGCAATTGCTCACCACCTGCCGACCGATGCCCAGTTAGTCCCCAAGCGGCGATCCCCCCACCCCCACTCCCCCCAGTTCCTATACTAGATGTGACGTCCCATGCTATGGAATATTCCTTTGGCCAGTTTGGGTCAGCTGCCCTGCCTGTGTCCCCTCCCAACTTCTTGTGTCCCTCCAGCTTTCTTGCTGGCTGGGCATGAGAAGCTGAAAAATCCTTGACTTTAGTCTAAACACTCCTTGGCAACAACTGAAAACATCAGTGTGTTATCAACATTCTTTGCATACTGAACTCAAAACATAGCACTGTACCAGCTACTAGGAAGACAATTAACTCTATCCCAGCTGAAACCAGGACAGCATTTTTCTCCACATCCTGAGTATTCAAAGAAAGCTAGGTAAATCCGACTTAAGACCAAAATTCACCTCTGAGCTCAGAGCAAGATTATCACGCTATTAGGATTCATTCTGGGGACCATTACACATACTGAGAAAAAAAGTGGCTATACAAGAGCAGAGTGCTCTCAACCTTCTCATCTCAGTGAACTTCAGCTATGAGAGAAGAATGGCCCAACATTGACAGAGAAGAGACAGTACAATAGAAAGGTGTCCAAACACAAAACTCTGTTCCAAAGTTTCTATGATGGTTTTGTTCAGCCCTGTGGAAAATACGCATATATCTGGTTTTGCTGATTTTATTTTCTTTGACATTTGAAACTTATAACAAATTGGACTCAATTTAATACAAAAATTTCTAAGCACGTACATGTGGCATTTCTTTCCAAGTAATTTTCTTCTATTATTATCAGAATAACTCATTACGTACGTGACAAAGTCTCTGTGTCAGTACATTCTAAACCTTACAAGAACAGGATTGTACCAGAATTAGGTATTCCGTATCAAATGCATCTTCGACAGACTCAAGTAAATGAGGAACAAAAGTTTAAGGCTGTCTGAAACTAAGTGCAGTTGTCAGCTGCTGTTTTTCAAACAAGCCATCTAGTACTCACATCCTTGGAAAAGCAGTGATACAGAGCCAGAGAAATTAACTGTATCCCAGGGGCTTGAGATTGAACGCTAAAAAAAATAAAAAATAAAAAATTACGTGGTTCTTCCTATATAGAGATTCAAGAAGGTAGTGGAAAAAAAATTATTAAATGCTTGTTTGGGGAAATTTTTTGAACCAGAAAATTGCGTAGAAGATAGCTCAAAACAGTGAAAATTATTAGCATAATAAAAACAAAAACGTGCATATGGTACAGTCAGTTAACAATAGAATTTCATAATTGCACCACCATAGTTACTCTTAGCAAATACCAGCTCTAGACTCAACAAAAGAGCTCTTCCTTCTCCCACTGACTCGAACATAGCTACACACATGAATTTATCTAGTTATCTATCCTAAGTTTGTATAATTTTGGAAAAAAAAAAAGGGAACCCAACACACACACACACAGAAACCCACCCTCCATCTGCAAGGTCAGATCAGAGAGCCAAAGGGTGCCCCACACAACAGAGCATCTCTGCCCCCATGCTCCCCCTGGCTGCCCCAGAGCCAGCTCCGCTTCCCAGCCCTGCTGTGCTCTGTGGCAGCATGCCAGCCTTGAGCAAGTATTGAACAGGACCTGAGTATTCAGTATCTTTTGGTTTCAGCTCATCTATAAAATGATGACAAAAAGCAGACTTTTTGTTGGGGGGAATTTTCAGCTGGATCAGGCCTATAACGTAGTACTGCAAAAAAGCCAAGCAACCGGAGGGGGGGGGGCGGGGGGGGACACATGACAACCCAACAAAAAAAAAAACCAACAAAAAAACCCCAAACACCACACCAACCCAGCCACTATGTATTCAGTAAGAGTACTACATGTATATGCCATCGCTTCTGAGAGGAGTGCAGGCAGAGGAGATCATCATCCGTGTTGGGCTGCAGGTTTCTCTCTGTTCTGAGCACCTCACCACATGCAACGTGTGCATGAAAAGGCGTGGTGTGAAATGGAAAACCCTGCATAACAACATAGTGGCTTGGTTGATACAGCTTAACAATTGGCCATGAAAACAAACAAACAAAAAGACAGGACTGTACTTGAGAAATACCTGTTTGCCAACTTAATTCTTATCATACAGTCAGATCAGTCAACTGCAAACACAGTTACAGATATCTGTAATAAAATATTAATAGCTCTTGTATACTGCTTCCACAAGGTAATGTAGTGAAAAATGAATGTTGCTAACACACTTCCACATTTTCTCTTCTGTTACGGCTGAAAGCTTACACTGGAGAAAGCCAGTTTACTGCAGCATTATTCCTTTTTTCTTCCAGGAGGTATTTTTCCTTTAAACCTTAGAGAATAATTAAAATTCCTCACACAGGACAATGGTAAATAAGATTAGGGCATGCATTTCAAATGTAGCATACTAATGGCATTTTTGGACCTCATAATAAATCATCTCTATTCTCTGCAAGCAGTAGAGAAAATGGATAAAATATCTGAAATATACATCCCAATATATGAGTCCCATAACTTCACTCTTATCTTTCCATGTCTCTGACTTGCCCAGACATCTTGGCATTGTAGACAGAATATTAGCTTTTTTTATACATCACACAACAACCCAATAATCTCATTAACTGCAAATACTGTAGGAATGCAGCAGCCTGCTGATACCCACAAAACCATTTCAGCTTTTGCCAGGGCCAGTTGTCAGCAATAAGCAGCCAAACATACATTGCTCTATCTGATTCACTTTATCATTTCATTTTACAGCTTCTGTTTAGCACTGAGCTGATAGAAGAGAAATGTTTTAACATTCAATATGAGGACTGCTTATGTCAATACACTGAAGCTGCTTTGGTTTTGTACCTAACCTTTGGATGATCTCATCTCTTCCATAGGTTTCTGACATTTATGTTTGTTCTGAGTAGCTGCAGTTTACCCTACTGCAAACAGTAGGATCATGACTGGATATTTCCCTTATCTGATAGGTTTTCTCTCAGCTTGCTTTTCTTTTTCCTTCCATATAACATCAGCAGAAACCATTGCAGTGCTTTCCACCTCCCCTGGGCTATATCACACTGTATCTATTGAGACAACTACAAACCTTGTTTCCTGGTTTGGGGCAAATCCATTTCTCCTGATTCAACTTTGAGTTCAGGTAAATCTCAGCCCTCTGTTAAACCCTGGGAGGGTGAAATGGCCATGTGTATGCTATGCCTGATAAACCCTGTCCTAGTTTGCAAGAAATCCTGCTGGTTTTGCACATTAGACATTTCTTAATATTTCTTTCCTCTAGGAAATCATTTTGGCTAAACAAGGATAACAAATTAGTTTGTCTTCTAGTTTTCACAACTAGTAGAAATGAAAAGAGGAATAAAAGATTAAGGAATATGGAGTGTGGGTGCTTTTATTTTCAGGAAATTGCATAGATAAAAGAGAATTTTTTTCTTCCAACAGACATTCTCCAAATCCCCTTTAAGTTCAATTTTCTGCTGTACTTCCCAGATAAGCATTCAGTACTTCTTGGTTTTAGCTCATGCAATCAATATAAATCAGCATTCAGAGGGTAACAATTTTCTAACTAACACATTTTCTCTTTTCTCTTCAATAACTTCAGGCTAGAGCAGGTACTCCTCATGCGGGTTGCTGTTTGCGGTCTTCAAAGATGAAATCTTTATCATGGACTTTTGTTACTTTACAATCTTTACTATTGACTTTCAAGTTCCTGTGACAATGGAAAGGCTGTCACTTTGAGGCCAGCCTTCAAAAAACTTCAGCTTATTTACAGCAGCATGAGCTGAGCGTGCCAGCTGACTCGTGCCTTATTCCTGTGTCTGTGGGAAGGCTCCTTTTCTGCACCAGATGCACCACCAGCATCACACCAGCCATCACAGCCTGAGGGCAAGCGCAGACCCCCATGGGGTTGGCATTAGTGCTGGCTCAGCTCCCTAAACCTACTGCCAAGTAGGCAGCTGGAAGCTGTGAAGTTTAGTCAGAAATTTTGATGGAAAATGCCAAAAAGATAACTAAAAGCTGCCGAGGCTTTTCTTACATCAAGGACTCAGAAGTTCCACTTACAGAAAGCTTAGAAGTGAGATCAGCAATTCAGGGAGCTGGAGAATTTGATTATATGATAGCTCAGTTATTGTGATTGTAATGGCAACTCCACCTGAGGCTACAACCACTTCCCAGGTCAACTCAGCTGTTCAGGATGTATCTGGTCTGGAGGATCTTGTTTAGAAATAGCTGTTAACTCTTTTGGGGAAGATTTCCACGGCAAGCCAGCAAAATCAGTGATACAACAATATTAACAAATCTCACTCACACAAAAATCCAGTTAAATGGAGAAATAAATGCACACTCATTTCCCAAAGTACAGCACACGTGAAGTCCTCCCCTAATGGATGAGCACCAAAGTGGGTGCCTGAATCATTCCAATTACTTTCTAGCAGAAAGTATCATTGTATGCAGGACTTGGTCACCATTTTCAGTTCAGCACTTGGAAAAAAGCAGTAACCTGCTTTGAAGGGGAGTCAATCCATTAATTAATAATGGGAGACAAATTAAAATACGGTAGCATTAAAACAGTATGAGAAGGAAGGTGTGACTGAGGTACTGTTCACCTAGACACAGGCAGCTCCCACACAAGCACAGAATTACAAACAGGCTAAGGTGACAGCCACACAAGTACACCCTTACCCCACTGCCCAGGGCACTGCACCTCTGGGGGTGTCCCCACAACACTGTGCCTCCAGTGGTGCTCACAAGCTATTTCAGATTCAGCAAACCCCATACACTCCTCCTGCAGCAATTCAGCATTTTTTTGGACCCCAAAACGACTTGACATTACTCTTGAAGCTATCCAGCTCTCCAGAAGCTCTTAAAAAACAGACACTCCACAAGCACAAAAACCCCTCCAGATTTCCTCAGTCAGCCACAACTTTTCCAGTTTGTGACACAGCCTTACTCATCGTCTAGCTACGGCACGTTTTTACAGCTACAATCCATTTAGCTACAAAATATGGCTCCAAGCCACTTCCAGATTTTTCCCCCCAGAGGAAAACCTTCTCATTTAACCCACTTCTCAGCTTATCCTTCCGACAACATAGCCACACTGCTTATCAGAAGGAGCAGAAAAGACAGGAATGAAGAAAACAGACAGAAATAACTCTTTTTCTTCCAGAAATTTCAAATGCTATCATTCTCTTATTGCTAGGCATCCTGCTCACCTCCTCCTCCATGCAAGTGTGAGCACCAGCAAGGGTACAGGTCTCAGAGGTATTGCACATAGTGCTGCTTTATAGCTGTCGTTTCTGATTAAAAGCTGCAGGTGTACTCCACTCGAGCGAGGCTGGATCTCTCTCCGGGACTGCCGTCAGTCCGCATAAGGCCCCTACATAAAACAAAAAGAAAAAAAAAAAATGAAACGCTGCAGCTCTTTGTGTTCATCTGGCTCAGCAATGAACATCTAAATATAAAATGTTTATTGTCACTTAAGGTGAGCTCTGTGTCCCAAGCCAACGAGTTGGCATCCTGCAAAGCCAGGCATATATTTGCAATTGTTGCCATCCAACAGTTTGCATTGTTATGAACTAGATTTAATGGTTACACTCTGTATCTATTACCCATTTAAATTACTCTTCCAGCATGTGAATATTAAACACTGGAAAAGGCAGATGAATGCCTGTACAAAACTACAGTAAGAAAAGAAAGATTCTAACAAAATGTTTAATAGAAACAAGTGGCACCCTGACTCCAGTGATGTTTCACTCCTCTCTGCTGAGCCCAGAACTGGATGACATTGTTCCAAACTTGTTAGCGTAGAATCATAGAATAGTTTGGCTTAGAAGGGGCCTTCAAATGTCATCTAGTCCAACCCGCCCCCCCCCGCAATGAGCACAGGCATCTTCATCTAGGTCAGGTTGCTCAGAGCCCTGTCCAACCTGACCTTGAAGTTTCCAGGGATGGGGCATCTACCACCTCTCTGGGCAACCTGTGCCAGTGTTTCACTACTCTCACTGTAAAAAATTTCTTCCTTATATCTAGTCTGAATCTACCCTTTTTTAGTGTAAAACCATTACCCCTTGTCCTATTGCAACACTCTCTACTATAAAGTCTGTCCCCAGTATGCCAGTAAAGAAAACATTTCCATCCTTACTATTGTCCTGTTTGAGTCTTGATTTATGAGATCTAAATTTTACACATGAAAGCATTCTTAAGAAAATCATACAAATTAGTCCCTCTGACCTAAATGGCAATAGGAAAATAAATAAATAAATAAATAAAAATCACATCACCAAGCTGCTTTTGATAACTTTTTTCCCCACAAAAACTTTCCTGCAGACCAGGTGTTCTTCCATGTTTATTTTCAAATCTTTCTTCCATCTTTCAAACTTAAGGGGAAGAGATTCAACATTTTTGAGCATGATTCCAAGTGCCATGAAGAATTATTGCACTGGGGAGAAAGGAGGACTTTCCACTCAAATTTTATTTTCTTAATTTGGTTTTTTGTTGTTTTTTTTTTAAATCTCATGCCCAGGACATGGACATCTTTCCATAGACTATTTCTAAAGCTGAGTGCTTGGAAAAGTCCTGTCATCAGGACACTGCAGCGGTGTTCAGATCATTCTGCACTGGAGAGTCCAACATCACCAAAAACTTCCTGAGAAATTTTGAAGGAAGAAAAAAATCTCTATTTTGAAGGAAAAAAAAAAAAATCTCTATTTTGAAGGAAAAAAGAACACCTGTATTTTGAAGGAAAAAAAAATAATCTCTATTTTGAAGGAAAAAAAGTAATCTCTATTTTGAAGGAAAAAAAAAAATCTCTATTTTGAAGGGAAAAAAAAATCTCTATTTTGAAGGGAAAAAAAATCTCTATTTTGAAGGAAAAAAAAAATCTCTATTTTGAAGGAAAAAAAAAATCTCTATTTTGAAGGGAAAAAAAATCTCTATTTTGAAGGGAAAAAAATCTCTATTTTGAAGGGAAAAAAATCTCTATTTTGAAGGGAAAAAAAAATCTCTATTTTGAAGGAAAAAAAAAATCTCTATTTTGAAGGAAAAAAAAAAATCTCTATTTTGAAGGAAAAAAAAAAATCTCTATTTTGAAGGAAAAAAAAAAAATCTCTATTTTGATTTTAAAAGACACCATTGTCAGGAACAATTATCCCTCATTTTTCTCATTCTCTTCTTTTGCTATAGCTTCTGGGAGGGAGCTATCCAGCTGTCATTTCCTCCTTAGCATGACACTGCATTTCTTTGTTGCAGCCAGCTCTAGGAAGTCATTTGGACAGTTAGTGTCCAGCCTGTAGAGGACAAGTCCAAGTCTCCCCACCAAGTGACACTGTAAGGACATCATGCTGCCATGGTCCATCCTCACCATGCAAGGAAGAAAAACAAGCCAAAAACGTTTTACTAGTTCGGGTTCCCCTGAAGACAGGGAAGGGGGCCAAGATTGTGCAAAGTTAATCGTGCCAGGGTGCGTGTACGAGGGGTCCCCGTACACGAGGGTATGACAGTCCCTTGGTACAAGACCTGGGCACAAATGTCCTTCATAGCACTGGGGTGGGAGGGAACAGTCATCATTCAAGCACATCCCTGCGTGGCTCCTTTGGACTGTACCCCTGATCCCTCCTATGTACCTGAACTGCTCGTCTGGATTTCTACAGCAGCTGTTGACACCCTTCCTTGGCCTCCTCCCAGCAGAGCTTCCCTGCTCCTGCAGGGCTGGCTGGCAGAAAGGCCCACAGGACCTCCTGCCATCTTCCAAAGCAACAATCCCCGTAAAATGTAATGGATCCCAGAGGTGTTCAGTGGCAGCAGGAAGAAGCAAACAAAAAAAAAACAAAACAAAAAACCCCAAGAACTTTCTAGCATGAACAACTGAAAAAAGATCCTTTGAATCACCAGATCTTCTCTGCTGCCCATAGTCAATTCTCCTAAACTCCCCTAAAAAAAAAACACAAACCACAAACCAAACCAAAAGAAAGAGAAAAAAAAAAAAAAACCACAAACCACAAAACCAAAACAAAAAAACCCCAGTGAACAAAGATCCTCACATTCAGCCTCCAGTGAATAAGGGCAGGGAATGAATTATGGGATAGCAGATCCTTCACAGACCAAGCCTGCCTGCTCTCTGCTCTCATTTTATTGCGCAGCATCTGCCTGCTGCTCCTGGCCCAGCAGTAGCCACTGCCACGACGCTACCTGTCATCGGAGAAGGGTGGCAGCTTCTCATAGGGCTTAGAGGCACAGTCTGACACATCATGAAAGTCATTCCCTTTCTTAGTCACTAATTGAAGTTGGTATTGCAATTTTCCTCTCTGACCTTTGGATTCTTGCAGCACGGGCATTACTGTAAAAATCTCCCAGCATTGTAGTCTGACCATTACAGGCTCTTATTTCCCATAACCTGCTCCCAGTGCAGCCCACTGACAATCCTCCCGATGCGGCAAACGCCAGAAACATCTGTGGTAGCAGATTCCCCCCAAGTTAAGGGAGAAGCTGGAGAGTGGATCAGCCTGGTTTGGTGAGAGCCCCTGCTAAATATTGCTAAATGCTTCTCTTCCCTGTCCCTCTGCTCCTGCCCTTGTGGGTGCTGTGGTCCCAAGAAATCTTCAGACAAGGGGTTTCACAAACCCTGGCCCTGGCTACAGCCCAGTCCCAGGGAGCTGCAGGAACACCCCAGACAAATGTGTGTGTGTGTGCACACACCATCCTCAGGCACTGGGACCACCGAGGTCCCCAAACACTGTGGTCCTCCCTCGCAGGTGCTGGGTAAAAGGGTGTTTTAAGGGGATTCCAACCAGTCTTGCACGAAGGAAACAGCCTGGAAAACAGCCTAAACATTTATGTAAACACCATGGAGAAGGGGTGCATGGGTATATACAGAGAGATTTTAATCTTCAGCTTTTCCAAAAGAAATAAGCACCGAAAACAAACAAAACCCACCCCAATTAGATGAGGGGTAAGCTTTCAACACCTCTGATTTGACCACACCACCTAAAAATAACCGACAACCATCACACCCTAGTGATCATCATAAAAAAAATTGTATTGAAGGCCTCCCCAGTACTAAGTTCCAATCAGATAGTTCAGAAACTCAGATTAAAAATAGACAGAACTCCACTTTTTGTTCTGAAACAAGTGCAATCATTTAAACTACTGTTAATAATATGTCATTGCCAGGTAGTTGCCCTCACAAGATATCTGACACCTAATCTATTACCATCTGCTTATATTCAACTAAAAATGAGATGCAACAGCATTTAAAGCTATACAGAGCTCTTTCAGCTGGATAAAAAAAGCATGAACACATTTTCTTCACTCCTCTCAGTCTGGCTCATACCTCAAGGTCTGCATAGGTTGCAGAGGGTGATTTTTAAATTCCTACAGTCTTCTCAGAGTTTAAGCTTTAAGTTAACACGAAAAGATAGATTTGAGCTTCCAACACTGCAAGATACCGCTGTAATATGGCATCAACAGTCATGCCATTTTAATCAACAATGTTCCTATTCAGTGAAGCACATTTCTGATCTTCAGCCAAATCATGCAAGAGAAAATTGCATTCATACTCCCTGGTACTGCTGCTTCTCAGTAATCCATTACTGCATTGAAGCAGGTCAAAAAACCTGTCTCAAAGACACTTCTGCTATCAGATCTTCAGAGGAGGGGCAGAAGGGGCAAAAAGCAGCACATCTCCAGCCCACAGTCCCACCAGGGCTCCTTTACTCACAACTAGGGACACTCATGGACCTCAGCAAAAATGGGACAGTGGTGAAACACACTCCCAGAAGGCAAGCCTTCTTGCCTCCCCCGAAAAATGAAGCCAGACCTGCCTAAAGCTGAAAACAAGGCTGTAGAAAACATTATTCTCTGCAAACCGCAGAGAGCCGTGCTCTGCAGAGGGAAAGCTCCCATCTAGCTGCCTGCACAGGCACGTACCTGGGACAGAGAGCAGAAATCACAATTTGGCATCTCAGACAGGGACACAAGAACCCCCTTCCCTGCCTGCTACTGATATTCAGCACGATACCGAGATGATGAAGAGTCAGGCAATGTCCGAGATTCTGATTCATCTCTGATAATCAGAAAGTAGCTTTACCTGCACCCTGGGACCAGCAAGCAGCCAGCTCCTTCAGCACCTAGACATTTTGTTGGCAGTGAAAAGCTTCATAATCTTAAGCCTTTACTTCCAATTCAAATACTTCATTTACAAACAGCAAATAATATTTAAGTGCTGTTAGTACTGGGCAGATAAACATCTAGTATCTTTGGAAGAGAGGCAATCCACAATCTGAAGGAAATACAGCATGGCTTCTTCTGCCTTTTTATTTATTTTATACTTAATGCATTATTATCATCCTACAAGATGTGTACTATTTTGGTTCAGTAATTAGGTTTCTTCTCACAGTTGCATCCAGGAAGACAATCTCTTCTGGAAGTTGTCTTTTCTGTCGGTGAATAATTAAAGGAGTATTTTTGGCAGGACATTTTTCTCTCTTCCATCATCTTGGGTTTTGGTTTGGTTTGGTTCTTTTATGCCTAAGCTCTTGTTTCCAGCTTTTGTATCCACCTGTGTTTGCACTGTGCTTAGTCAACACCAAAGCCCAGACATCACATATTTGCAGTCTTGGCAAGTTTTATGAGTCCTGACAACTGTGTAGCTGAATTTCTCACTAATCTTTCAGCAGGACCATAACCCTCAGAACCTCTAAAAGAACTTTTACCCCTAAATTCTTGTGTGCCATGCGCCCATCGACTGAATAGCACTCCACAAAGCACTGTTAAATCTTTCAATTTCCAGGAAGTACATACAAATTTTATGCCACATTTGAGAAAAGAAAATCAGCTCAGTAGTAGAGACAAAACAGAGAATTGGTCAGATGACAGGAGTGATTTAAGGTTACAGCAGATCACTAACTGCACTCAAGTCAAAATCTCAATGAAAGCAAAGATAAATCTCTTTTTGGACTTATTAGCAAGTGTGTCACCAAAACAAGAGTTCTCAAACCAAATCCCTAAACCTCAAAAGTGTTTTGGGAAAATGTATTTCCCCCCCCCCCCCTCAATGTTGCTTCTTTACTTACAGTTGTGTCTCATTTTTTTAGCTTTCCCCCCTACCACAGGATCACAACCCTAAGAGATGCCAATACCCTGACACAGATTTCCCCAAGAGCTTTGGCATTAGCACCAAATGCCACAATGCCAGTAAAGTCATGAGAGTCAGCAGAACCGATAAGCAGTGGAGATCCCTTAAATTACCTTTTCCTGGCACCCTGAACTGCCTCTCCACACAGAGAATGAACCGGGGCGACAGCTGGGGTCGACAGGTGGCGACTATTCCTGCAACTCCATCCCGACTGCTTGCTTGATTTCTGCCTTTGGCTTCCCGAGGGCAGGCAGATGTTCGGCCACTGCCAGGGAAGCAGAGCTTCCTCACGCGTAATGGTGACCTGGGAAGAGAAGCACCACAACCCTCAATGCCCACCCTTCATCCTTGTCTCCCTGAGCGACGGACCTCCCCTCCCACGGCATTCCTGCGAGCAGTCCTGTCCCATTCCCTGCCCGCTGCAGACCACCCACCTGCAATTAGCAAGGGCGGGCACCAAATGAACTCCTCCTGGAGCCTTGCACAAGTGCTTCCACTTCAAGAAGCACAAGAAGAAGCGGGAGGGCAAGACGGGTTCCCGCCGAGCCCCCCTCGTCCAAATGCCTGCCGCTGGAGAACGCCCAGCTCAGCCGCTTGCCCTGCGCCTGGCACACTCAGCTCCCAGGACTGCCGGAGCCCTCGGCACTGCAGGTGCCTAGAGGAAACTCCTGGCCCCAGGAGAAGGCCCCACCTTCTTCTCCCATGGGTCAGCACAGCTGGGGAGGGCTGCCAGTCTCCTCCCTTCAGGCGGTGCTGCCTCGGAGGATCGGTCCCCTCGGCTGCCACTGTGCCCTGCTTTGGGGCCCGCCCTTCCCTGAGGCGATGTTTCCTCCGATTGGCTGCATGAGATCGCTCCTCCCATCCAGTGATGGGTCAGGCGGCTCATCAGTCATCTCTGCTTTGCTCTTGCCAGCTGTGATTGGTGGAGCGGGCATGCCCCGCCTCCAACCAACACCCCCCCCCCCACACACACACCCGGCAGGGAGCCCGGCTTTTTCCCCTCTTGCCACCTCTCCTGCAGGCCTCGAAGCTTGACTGGTGGGTTACCTATCGATCACATGCCTTGCCCCCGCCTCCTCAAATGCGATTGGCTGTCCTGGGCCCACTGACTCCCCAGGGACTGCTGGGTGGAGGTTGCCAGGCAACGAACTCCACCTTTAGGGCTGAGAGCCTCAGCATGGAGCTGTGGGCCCTGAGGAAAGGCTGGGGGTCATCAAAGGCGGGTTTGGACCCGAAAACCGAGGATTTCGGCCCGAAACAGGAGGCTCTGGGCACTACAAAGGATAGGCGCGATGCTACAGCTGACGCTGGGGACCCTGCGAAGGAGGGGAACCTCTTGGTTCCTCTGCCCTTTGCCCCAGGGTGCCGTGTATGGGGCAGGACTCTGGACTCGGGGAGAGGGAAACTTCCCCTGGGTCACGGGCAAGGCTGTGCCAGCCCAGAGCACGCAGGAGGTTGCCACCTCTGAAGACCGGGACGAAGGAAGACTGGCCAGCTTGGCCCTTGCCGGTGCCCCCGCCACAGCAGGAGCCCCCCTCAGCCTGCTGTTCAACCCAGAAAGGGGCTCCGTTCCCGCTTACATCCTCACCTTTACCAAGGAACACCTTTAGGAAGGACTGGGCAAGGCGGAAGCACGTGCTTCCTTTGAGCGAACTTTGCAGAGCGTTCCGTTTGGGTCACGCGCGTGTGGTGGGACCCGCGGGACAGGGGGCTGAGGCTCACGTGGGCTCGCAGCCGGGCCAGCGTGCACAGCAGCCCAAGGGACAAAACCACGTCTCTGCTGGTGGCCTCCCTGTGTGGAGCTGCCCCTGCCCCCTGCAGATGTGCGGAGGCTCGCTGGGGGTGAGGAACAGCACCAGTGGGGCCTGGGTTAACGGGCAGGGGTCCGATGGGCCAGCCAGATGCTACTCTCCGTCCCTCTGCTCGGCCCCTGTGCCGCTGCTGACCCTTTAAGGTCCCCCCGCCATTCCCCACTCGTCCCCCAGTGCCCCCCTTCCGCCCCCTGCCCACACACCTGTAACCTCCTGTGACCCCCTCGGTTCCCCCCAGTGCCCCCTACTCCCCCCAGTGTGTCACTGGGCAGTGCTGTGGGGGGTCCCAGCGTGATGGGACACCGGGAGGGCGAAGCCTGCTGTGGCGATACGGTCGGGGCTCTCACCCTTCCGATTCTCCCCCGCCATCCCCCTGGGGGGCAGGGAGCGAGCGGCTGTGTGGTGCTCAGCCACCGGCCAGGCTTAAACCATCACAACCTGTGAGCAAAAGAGTTACCTACCCACGGACGGACGGACGGGGAGAGTGCTCATCCTTCCTCCTCCCTCAGGGTGCAGGCATCCCCTGTATCACACCAGGGCGCACAAAAGCCTCAGCAGTCCGGCTGCTGTTGGAGCCCCTTCCAAAGCTTTTTGGGGCGAGCTGACGCATTCCTACCGCCCAGCACGGCGGTTGGGTTTATACCGTTGCCATGAGCGAGGGGATTCTGCAGAAACTGCCCGGCACTCGCTGTGCAAGGGTGATGGCCGCAGGGAGCAGCAAGCTGCAGGTGACGGTGGCTGCATACGGACCTTCAGCCCTTCCTGGCCACCGTGTCTGCCTACATCTTGCCCTCGCTCGGAGCTCATGGGGCTGCTCCTCCGAGGTAGCCCAAACGCACCAGGACGTGGTCCTGGGCAACCTGCTCTAAGGGAGCCTGCTTGAGCAGAGGGCTTGGACGACCTCCACAGCTCCCTTCCAACCTCCACCCTCCTGTGCAACTCTGTGCCTTGCTTTCACTCCTAAAGCACCTGAACCCAGCCCTCATGCGCGCCGGCAAGGATGCTGGGACAAGGCACAATCCCAAACTCCTCCCCGAGGGGTCATCCCCAAACAGCAGCTCCCCGCTCCAGAGCAGCCGATGGCAGACATACTCAGAAGAGAGAAAATATCATTTTATTGAGAACATCAACTGCAGTGGGGGGTGGGCCCAGGACTCACAGGGGTTCAGCCAGTAACAGGAAAACAGCACCTACAAGGACAGAGTCAGAGAGCGCTGCTGAATGCACAGCGCCAGGAAGAGGCAGGGTTTGGTTGCCCTCTCTCTGGGGAACACCGTTGACGAGGAATTGCTCATAGCCCAGAAGAGAGCGAGCTACGGCTGGCATTGCCGAGGGGAGGGCTCTGGCGCCTTATCCCCACGGGGAATGCCCTTAGAGAGCTGTGCGCGCGCAGAGATGCACAGGGCCCCTGTGCCACGCAGCAGGGCTCGATGGGGAGCCCCTGGGGAGCGGCCACGGGGTTCTTGCCAGACCCTGCGCAGCACCATCCCTCGCCGTGCCTTGCCAGCGGGTTGGCCTGACTTAGAGCAGTGCTGAGAGTTGGATGGGCAGCAGAGCCTGGTACACACCTGGGCTTCTTGACCTGCCGGACCTTCCTGCATCTTTTCCGTTTGCGATCCCCCAATCTGTTTTCTCTCTTCCTCCTCTTGTTTTCGGCACAGCTTTCACTCTCCTCTCCCCAGGCCTCTTTCCTCCGTCGGTTTCTTCTCTTTTCCTTGTCCTGGGGAGAGCCTGCAAACCTTTCCATCCCACAGTGTGCTTAGATAGGTAAGGCCATGATGCAGCGGACACAGTTCTGATTTTAAGCAAAAGTGACTTGTTTTACCTTCTTTCCTCTGAAAGGCTGCCCAGTTGTTGCGGACGTAGCAGGGGCTCTGCCGTGCTCTCGAGGGTGGCTGGAGGCAAAGCTGGAGGTGCCTAAACCAGAAATGTTGGAGTTAAGGGGTGGCAAGGGACGGCCTGGAGTAGTAAGGGACTGCTTGCCAGATTGCCACCTTAGCTCTCTGGGGAAGATGCTGCTTTGCATCATCCACATTTTGCACAGTCCACCCGCCCCAAAACACACTTGATGAAACTGTGATGAAGTAGGATCTGAGCAAAAGCCCTCTCAAGTTGACAGCTACTCCCCGCTGTCTTTTTGTAGGTATTTGGATGGATTAAGCACATGCCTAATGCATTTGAGAAAGGACCTTCCCAGTTTTCTGTACAATGTACGATTCCGGTGGGGAGGAGGAGGAACAACCCCAAACACACAAGTCATCGTCTGGCCGGAGGAGGCCTAGCAGCTACTTGGCCTCCTCAGAAACTACCCTCCTACCTGAGAGACGCTGTCACGGTGCTTGTGGAGCAGAGCTGACATACCTCTGTCGTTTTGGACTCTGCCACCGTGTCTCCCCCAGCTCCTTTGAGGATGTCCAGAGAGGGGGATGCATGCAGAATGGCTTCTGCCTGGTGGCCCTGGTCTCCTCTGCCTGCAGGGCCACTTTGCTCTTCCAAAGGCAGGTCTAGAAAGCAAAACCATGTGCAGCAGTGACGCCTTGGAAGTAAGGCACGCCTAAAGCAAAACCCACCCCAAGCCCTACACCGTTTTTCTTCTTGACGTTGAGGTTTCTGGTATCCCGAGCCCCAGCCTGGGACAGCCCTCAGTTCCTCCTCATACCTGTGGCTCCGTCCATGGGGGCTGGCGACTCGCCGGCTGATGGACAGGAGCGGCCAGCCACCTCCTCCCCAAAGATGTCACTGCAATATTCAATCATAAACTCCACCAGCGTGTTCACCTGCACAAATCAAAGCCTTGGTCTCAACCCAGCTGCCTGAAGTTGTCCCAAGCAGCCTTTCCCACTCCCGACCCTTGCCTCTGCACAGACGGCTGTGGCTGCGGGGCTGCCTTTGCAGGCAGCCACCCCACCGGCATTTGCTCAAGGGAGGAGGCAGCCAGGGACCTCTGAGCAGCCAAGCTCGGATGGGCCGGCAAGGCTGCAGCCGGCTTGCCAACACAGCGCACCTTCTCGGTCACCTCCAGCATGGCCTGGAGCGGGAGCAGGTCCTCGTTGGGTGGGCTCAGCAGGTTTGGCCCAAGGCAGATGGCCAGGTTGCTGGTGGTCATCCTGCTGGTGGCTGCGCTGTGGCCGATGTGCTGGAGCAGCGAGAGTAGCCGCTTGAGGAGGAGGAGGTTGGCTGCAGGCAACTTCTTGGCCACCCTGAGGGAACGGGAACTCAACGTTAATAGAGCAGATGTTGCCCACAGCCATCCCCCAGGCTTGCCCAAGGCAGGGGGGAGCCAGCAGCTGAGTTGTGCAGCTTCCCAGGTGCTCTCAGCCAGCAGTCGGTGCTCCTGCAGCTCAGGAAGGAAGCACGGCATTCCTTCCCAGCTCCTGATTTCCCCCAAGCCCAGGCAAGGGAAGGCTCCCTCTCCATGCCCTTTCCCCGAAACCTAAGCCCACCCCAGCAACAGCAAGCTGCCAGAAGACGCAGCTTTTTAAGGAGACCGTCCCTTTGCAGGCAAGTCCCAGGCCTCTACCCGTCCCTGCTCAACAGGCAGGCTGCTGCCCGCACTTACGCTTTCAGCTCGGAGAGCTTCTCCTCCTTGCCGGTCCTCTCCATGGCTTGCATCCAGTCCTCGTAGAGGTTGTTGACGAGCAGCTTGTCGGGGATGCTTCGGAGGAAGTCCTACAATGCCAAGGGCTCCGGGTGAGCCTTTGAAGTTTCCAGGCCGGCCAGGAACTCCTCCAGGCGCAGGTCAGAAGCACTCACCTTCAAGACGGCGGCCAGCAGGAGCGCAGGCTGGCTTCCCAGGTCGACGCGTGCGCTGCGGTCCAGGGCCTCCCGCAGCTCCCGAAGTTCGGTCCCGCCGGCGGCTCTGCGGAATATCCCCTCCGTCGACGGTCCTTCCCGGCGCAGGACAGCCAGCAGCTCCTGCAGGAGAGGCAGGAGGACAGTTGCTTGGCCGAGGAGCTGCCTTCCAACAGCGGTGGCCAGAGCACTGCCCCAGAGCGAGCTCCTTGCTGGGGGTGAAGAGCCCAAGCCACCATCCCCGCAGCTCCTGGGGACGCCCTGTGGAGCAGCCGGAGGGAGGGCTCCCACCGCCTCTAGGGAGCATCTGGAGGGCTGGGGACCCCCCCGGCCAGGCTGGCTTACCTGGATGGGCCGGGGCAGGGAGCCGTCCTCCCCGCAGAGGGCTGCCAGGGGCTGGCCAAAGAGCGCCCTGCTGCAGCCAGAGCCCACCTGCCCTGGCGCCTGGGCAGCGGCCGGGGTCCTCCGACGAGCAAAGGGCCAGGGCAGCCCCATCCTCCTCCTCCTGCTGCTGCTGCTCCCTCCTGCTGCAAAGGAAAGCCGAGCAAGAGCCCGTCAACGGAGACCGCCAGGCCAGCGCTCCCGGGGCCTGCCCTGCCCGCAGCGTGGTGCTGAGCGGTGCAGCAGGATGGGCAGGGAGCCAGCAGCTGGACCTCCGAGCTCCGGCTCAGCAGCTCCAGTTGGGAGGCTCCTGAGAGCCGGCATGCCACCAGGAGAGGAGAGCCTGGCCCAGCCCTCGCCCTGTCCTCCTCCAAGCTGTGGGCAGCAGCAGAGGCTCCGTGTCCCCGCAGAACCACGTCCAGCAGCCGCTGCCCAGCGGGTGTCCGTCCTTCCTTCCTCCTGGAGGTGACATCCTGCCTCGGGCTGCCCAACCTGCATGGCGACACTCGAGGGACAAGTGAGCACAGCTCCAGCGCTTGCAGGAGCTTACCGTTCTTCCCGAAACTCACCCGGTGCGTGGCAAAGTCCCCCTCTGCTGCTCGGCGGGACCGTCGGAGGCCCTTGCTTGGGACCAGCCTGCAAGAACCAGGCTGCGCTCAGAGAGCAGCCCCGCGGCGCAAAGGGCCGCCGGCGAGCTGCCAGCCGGCACCGGCAGCCTGAGCGTGGCAGAGCCGGGACCCTCTGCCCTCCCGGGCTCTCTGCCCCGCGGGGCAGGTTTCCCCCCAGCACCGCCGGCCAGGATGTGCCGGCATTCCCGGCGGCTCCCCAACCCTCTCCGCTCCCCGAGCGGCACCACCCTTCCCTCCATCCCTCACCCCACTGGCCGCACGTGCCGGCACAGCCAGAGGCGGGCGAAAGGCAGCCCTTCTCACCTCGGCCTGGCCCTCCATCAGCCTCTCCAGGCTCCCGGCGCTTAATGTCCTCCACTGGGCAAGAGAGAAGGAGCGGAGGCAGGTGAGCAGCGATGCCTCTGCCGCTCGCTCGGCTGGAGGACCAGGGCTCGGGGGCAGAGCCCAGACCGGGCAGGCACTCACGGTGTGGCGGCGGCCCAGCTCCTTCTCCAGGAGCCTGATGGACGGGACAGGCGTCACCCGGGCTCTCTTGGCTCCTTCTGGTATCCTGTGCACCGGGAAGGGACAGGGAGAGAGCTGGCTGAGCCCCAAGCTGCCTCTTCTCCCTCCTGCGGCAGCTCTGCCCGAGCGAGAGCTGCCGGCAGCCACGGGGGCACCTCTCCCCAGCTGAGGAGCTGCGTTCCCCCGTCCGGCTGCACCTGCAGCATCCCCGCGGCTTACCCCAGGAGCGTGCCCACCCACAGCTCCTTCAGCGCCCGGGAGCTGCAGAAAGAGAGGAGAACCAGCGTCAGGCCCCGCTGCCCCCCAGCCCGTGGGCAGAGGCGGGCGCCTGCGCAGCCCTGCCCCGTGGGGAAGGACGCCGGAGCGGGACGAAGCCCCGTGGGGCAGGACAGAGGCGCTGCCCGAGCCCTGGCTCCCCGTGTCCTGCCAGAGCAGCTGCTTTCGCCCTCCCCTTCTGGGGACCCAAAGGGGATGCGGGACCTGCCCATGCCCCCATCCCTCCCTGCCGGCGTGCTGCTCGATCCCTGCCCAGGCTCTGGACGCAGGGCAGAGGCCGTTCTCACGATGGTGCGGGTGTGCTTGGGAACGTCTCCCGCCTGGCCGTGGCACTCACCCGAAAGTGGCGATGCAGGAGCCGCTGGGCCAGACGAGAAGGATGGAGGTCCTGTCCTCATCGCCGCCTTCCTCCTCTTCCTTGTCCCCTGCCGCCTCCTTTCCGCCGCTCAGCACCCACAGCTGGTCCAGGGCCAGGCGGAGCTGTGGGCGCAGGCTGGTGCCGCGTCTGCAGAGAGCAGAGAGGAGAGGCAGGCGGTGAGCTGGGGGTGTCCTCCTCGGGGTCCCCCCGGGCAGAGCCCAGTCCCCCACCTGCCCTTGGGACGGACGGACGGACAGCGATGGGCGCCTCCAGCACCCACCAAGGTGCCGGGGCCTGGGGCTGGTGCCGGGGTGTCCCTGCCCCGGGGCCAGGGCCAGGGCTGGGGGAAAGGCAGCTGGGCTCTGAGGGTCTTACTGCAACTTGGCGATCACCAGTTCCTCCTGGAGGAGGAGAAGGCGTCTCTCACTCCTCTTGCGGCCCCGGGTCAGCCGCACGTCCGCGCTCAGCACCGCCTCGGCGTCGGCGAGAGCCTCCCTGCAGAGCAGAGAGCGGCGGGCATGAGAAAGGCCGCTGCCACCGCGGGTCCCGGCCGTGCCCCCGAGGCACAGGGAGAGCTCACCTGGAGCCGCAGCAGCAGTTGGCCTGGCCCATCCTGCCCGGGAGAGGAGGACCCTCGCCGTGGACCGAGGACGCGGGCCAGTCGGCGACAGCGGGGATGGGAGGCGAGGTGCCGGTGCCGGTTCGGTGCCGCTCGGTCAGATCCTGCCTCCTCCCAGCGCTCCTGCGTGCCAGCACAGCTCCGTGCTGCTGTCTCTGGCGGCCGTGGGCTCCAACTGACCAACATTCCGAGCCCAGCGACCAACATTCTAAGCCCAGCGACCAACATTCTAAGCCCAACGACCAACATTCTAAGCCCAACGGAAAGTGGGAGGGGCACTGGGGGGAGAGTTCTTTCCAATGTGGCCGTCTCTGCCTGGCACTGGGGAGCCCAGGGCTCGACAGAGCAGAGGGGAAGGGCTTGGGACTTCTGCAGTCTTTCTTGCTAGGACCTTCATGCCCCAGAACTGTGCATTTCCCTAAGCCACTGTGTCTTAGTCACAAGTGTGTGGCTATCCCTGGATTCCCCTTGCTTGTCTATGTAGCACCCTTCCCATTCCCGCCCTTCATGCACATCTCCCTGTGCCACTGCGATGAGGATTAGAATTGTGTGGGTTTTCTCTAGCCAAAGCAGTGGTCAAATTGGGGAGGCTCTCTCTTGGCATGGGACAGTGAGAAAGAAGATGACCATGCTGATAGGGTGCAGATACAGTTTCCAACTTGGTAACGGTAACTTGGTGTTTTGTGCTTTCTGCATTGCTCTGTGTGCCTCAACACTTCACACTGCAAGAGAAAGGGAATGTCATGGTCTGGACCCAGACACCAATATGGACCTCCCTCCCCACGAGAGGGAGAGTCTGTGCAGCATCACACTTTTGCTCTGCCCTCATTAAGACGAAAACCACTTTCACCCTAGACGATTCGTCCCTGAGAAAGACAGCTCTCAGACCATGCAACACTAGCTGGGACAAACATCCTCTCCTGGATAGTGGCATTAAGATAGGCTGTGTATTTTGAACCGTCTGAAGGTCATTGAAGAATGGCCTTGTGAGAAGGTAATCTTGGTGAAGCTGTCGACGGGGCTTCTACGGACATGGGCTCACACACTAACAGACATAGCCATGTGCCACTTATTCTCTTGATCAGCTAAAATATATGATCCATTCGTGAATTGATCTCTTCCTGAATAAACCTCAAACTTCTAAAACAATGACCTAACCAGCTTGAAAAGGCCCCAGGACAGAAACTGAAGCCATAGTCTTAATGGTCACTTTCCTGAAGAGAGATACTGACTTTACAACCTCACTCTGGTTATAATCACAGGATTTATCTTTGCTGCTGCTGCTGCTTTCTCCTCTGAGGCTGGGATTTTGTTAGAGCTATTTTAGACCAGGTCCATGTGATGCAATGCTGACTCTGGTCAGGACTATTCCATGCTCCTGTCTAGAGGCTGCTGCTCACTGTTTGGAGGGAGGAAGGGAGCCTAAAACTTCCTATTTTATCACAAAACTGTCTTTTTATTGGTAGCCCAAAATATTATTGTTTTATGATCTTCTCCAAATAGAAAAATCCCTTACGTAAGTCATTTCACCTGCAGCTGGTACCACTTTCACAGCCCTCTCGATCCTCTTCTGTGAGTGCATTACAGGTACAAGCACGTGGCCATCCCGTGGGGTAGCATGTGAGCAGACAACAGAGGGCTGAAGTCTTTGAAGTGGTTTGTTGGCAGGCAAAACAAGCAGGAGAGGCTTTCCAAGCGCTCATGGTGCTGCAGTCAGAAAAGCGTGTCAAGAAAATGTGTGGAGATGAGCTGCACGGTGAGCGTGGGGCTGCCTGTTCCCGTCATACCCAGAAAAGTTACTGTAATTTGTGGTTCTCCTATTCTGGGCCAGTGGGATGAAGCTGGGGTATAACCTTGAGAACTTAACTGGTCGGGAACACAGAGGAAGCAGTCAAGCACAGAATCTGAGAGAAGTGTAGTCCTGAGCATGTCCTTTATCAAGGTGCCTTGAAGACATTCTCATAGTACAGCACACAAAAAAAGAATTGGGCAGCACGTGGAAGAAGACTCAGAAGAATGCCAATAATACTGCAATTTACCATAAGAAAAGTTGCAATTTCAGCATTTCTTTCTGTTCTCTGTTCATTCTAGCACTGTTCAAGACAATCTGGAATGTCCAAGAAGTGACTGTGTCTGGTCCCACAGTTAGATGAAATCTCCCAGCTGTAAAAACAGCTGCTGCTGCCTATTTATCACACAAAAACATGATTTCTTGATGGTAAGTCTAGTTCCATGTTGCTCTTTGCCAATGTCAGCAGATGTTGATGTTAATATATACAGCATCAGGAGCAACAGAAGGAATCACTGTGGCAGCTGTATTTTTTCCTCTGCAATGAAGGGCATTCCTGCCTTTTATTTGGACTTTGTCTTCAGAAGTAGAAGCAATGCACTACAGTGTACAGGTTAACATCACTTCAGTAGGCTTTTGTGAGTAAATAACAGTCCCATAAGCTCTAACGACATGAGAAATGTGGGATGTGAACTAAATACGATAAACTACTGAGTACAGGTTTTTTTTGGTAAAGTACTTACACATCCATGAAGGAAAAAAACAAAATGAAAACACCATGTTTTGGGATACAATTGACATTTTCCAGCAGGAAAAATTCACTGTGTGCAGCAGAGTTCCTGCTAGGATAGCAACAGTGCACACTGCGGTTACTCTTTGGACAGTTCATGCTAGCTCATCCTACAGAATGGCCGTCTTGCCAGGATGATTCTGAGTAAGAAGTTTTACTGCCTGCATGCTCTGTTAAGTTAGCCCATATTTGGGGTTTTCTGTTTGTTTTGGTTTTTTTTCTTGATGTTTGCTTGCTGTTGTGTTGCATTACAAGTTACAGGAGCCTTACATTGAAGGGAAAGAAAAACAATGTTAATGTATGAAGCCCTTTTTGTTACTCTAGTGAGCACTTACTTATGCCACTAATCCCATGAAGTTGCTTGCATAATTATGCAGCCAAGTTAGAAGTTACCCACATGAGTCAATTTACTCATGAAGGTACATCATTGCTAAGGATGATGTTGTTGTTCCAAACAAGGCAAGACAGTTTGCTTTCTCTCTCAGCACCTGCTCCTCAATAAATAGAAGAGGGCTGATCTGGAGTGAGAATTGCAATACAAACACCCAACTACCTGGAGTTTTGTTCTGCAGAACTCATGTTAAAATCGGGACTCATTCTAATTGGGGTCTGTCAAACAAATAGAAAGATAAGCCTTGCTTTTGTAAGACAAACATGAAAGAGGTTGATTATCAGGCCCGATTTCCCTTATATAGTTCACTGCATCCCAGGTTACATACATCTTTTCATTTAGAAGTCTGGAGGTGAAGTGAATGCTGCGTGTGCTTTTTTGTTTATTTATTTTTTGTTCTGTACAAAACAATCATCTCATGTGGAACCTTGCAGATGGCTTTGCAATAGATTGTAGTGGGTATATACCCCCTTACTCTAGTCTCACTTCTAGATTTCAAGTTAATTGTTCTTTTGTATTCAGAAGGAGAAAGCTTGTTCAAATACCAACTGCAATTGCCGGGAAACTGGCAGGCAGGCCTGTTGCTTTCTTTGGAGGAAAAAAAAGCAGCTAATTCTTGTATTCACAGGCAAAACATTCATAGCTTTTTTAGTAGGTGATTTTTAAACTATAAAGACGTTAGAATTAGGTGAACACATCTTTGTTTTAATGTGCCTCACTCAACACTTTGTATTGTTATGTGTGAGGGATACATTTTTCATGGTCAAATTTCAGCTATGTTGCATGTAAATATAGCAGCATTTGTAAAAGCTGAGAAACACAGCATGTTCAAAGTTTCGTACAGATATGTGATGGTAACCTACCTTAATTGTCATTTTAATCAGTAAGTACATCCTCACGTATCATTCCTGAAGCAAGTGAAGTGAGGTGACAGTTAAATAACTCAGGCAATTAGACATGAAACACTGTGAAGTTTTCAGGTGGCTGCTTTTGTTTCATAAACCAAAATATCAGAAATCCATATATCCAGTCAACAAGATTTGATATAGCAGTTATTTATAGTTTATAAAGGGAAAATGGGGTTTATATGGAATATACACTTTAAGTGAATTCAAGGCAAAAAAAGTTTAAAAAAAATTAGCAGAGGAGCTATAGGTATGTTACCGATGGATAATAGGTTTTTCCCCTTCATTTCTGAAGGAAGAAAACAGCTACAGTGCAAAGAAGGATGCACCGAACTAACTTACAACCAAGGGAATGTGGAATAAAGCAGCAGGAAAAAAATGGCTTTGTGAGACAGGGTTAGCAATCATCTTAAATGCCTAAGCATTTGTATGTGTTCCCTACTTTTTGTGGGTAATCGCTCATAGTGTAATAGTGTGTGTTCAAAATTCTATTCATCTTGTACTTGCATTTCACATTTTAAAAATTCATAAGCAAGAAGTTTTTTATTGTTCTCCTGCAGTAGAGGTGAAATCCAGAGGCTTACAAAAGTCAGGAATCTCAGCAGGAAAGAAGAAAAAGATCATTTGGTTGTAATCTTTAAAACTAGAGTTATTCACTAAAGCCTTTTTATAAGACAAGCATCTAGAACACTTTTGTTTCACGGGAAAATACTAAAATCGGTAGAAGAATGGAAGTCTTTCAAGAAGGAAAGAAAAAAGGTGGTGTTGATGTTACCCAGCAAAAATTGTGATTTCTATCTTGGATCTTGTGGTGTTTGGTAGGGTGTTTTAGTCCTGGTTTTTGTATTGCTCAAAGTCTGTGAAAAAGCTATCATCTTATCTTGAGATACAGGCTGAAAATATATTGGCTATTGTAAAATCTCTCTTACCTCATTACATGTGGGATTGGGGGTATGGGTCTGATTTGCATTTCATGAATGTTTGGGGTTCTTTGTGTCAGGACAATATCTCACAAGGCCTTTCATGCTGAGTGCAGAAGGGAACCTGACTGCCCTCCAGTTGAAGGATAAATGAGCTGGTTTCTTGCACAAGGGATCACGCATTGTATGCAGATAGCAAATTCCTTCAATTCTGTGTGAAGCTAAGAACGGTTACCAAAATATGAAGGCTGAAATGTGTTTGTGTGAGGAAGTTCTAGACAGGAATGTCTGCATAATGTCACTGTTTCAAGTGAATTTGTGTGAGATTGGATGCTGGTGCAGACTGAGGTTGGGAGAGTGGAATTTGACTCCGAGTCGGGGGCTTTTCTGGTATATATTTTCCTCAATGTAATAGGTATCTGAGTCTGGAGGTTTCTTCTCATCAAATATCTGCATTTTTATATATGAGTTGAAAAGTATGGTATTAAAATTATTTTCAAGCGTGTTATTCTCCTGTATTGATATTGAATCAGTTAGAGAACAGAAGCCCGAAGAAGTGACTTCTTTTGCCAAGCCTGATTCAGATAAAAGAACAATACAACACAGATCATTGTTATTAAGTGACCTGGGTTAGTCAGTTTTGTTCTATAACATAAGCGTTGTTAGACTTGGTAATTATTGGTGTTCTGACTGGTCAAGCAGCAATTTGCATTTAATTGTGAGGAAAGATTATTTGTGACAGTGGCACATGTAATGTAGTACATACATATTTATCAGGTTAGAATAAGCTTAAATCACATCTCTTTTCTTACTTCTTACTAGGAAATACCTTAAATGCCTATTTAAAACAAGGTCCATATTTAGTGTTTTTCATGAGTAGGGATGCTTTTCTGAACCTGAACATGAATTCCTTTGTTTATTTTCACTGGTTTGTTTGGGTTTTTTTTTCAGAAAAATAGTGCTATCTGTATACTATCAGCATTACCAGGATCTGATCCAAAGACCATGAAAATCAGTGGAAATGTTCCCACTAATTGCCAAAAGCTTTGGAGGAAGCTTCATTATACTCATAGTCAGAGCAGGGTCATAGGTTCATAAGAAATAAATAGAAATGCCCACATTTGATGAATCGTAATGATAACTTGTGCTTGTTCCATATAGACTAATACATTCTGCCTACTTTGTCTGTAGCTAGGACTGGTTAAACACTAGAAAGGATTAATTACTTGATAAATATTGCCATTATTATGTGAATAATTTATATGAGCATGAATACTGCAAAAAAATTGAATTCTATTCAGTGAAAAATGGCAACATTTACGGAATAATATATTCACAGAATAGTATTGACAAGGGCGACTTGCAATGCAGACACGGGAGTCTTGTTCTACTTGAGAAGAATGTCTTGAGAGAGATGAAAGAATCTAATCTGTGTTCTTTCTCTATGGTGCCAAAACTAACCAGGTTTAAGTTAGGTTTTCAGACATATACCTGGTTTTGGTAACCTGATTAAATGTTTTTAAGAATACCCTTTTAAAAAACTTCACAGTGTATTTTTTTTTTTTAGGAAGGAAGAATAACTGAGAAATACTTGTAACTGCCTATTCAGAAAATAATGAGTTTCTGTCAGTATGTTCAGCGTTAATACTATTAATAATAATATTAAGTTCTGACTAAGGAGGTAGAGAATTTGGGAGTGAAGCTGTGCCTGGGAAGAAGGGAGGGGTGGGGCGAAGGTGTTTTAAGGTTTGGTTTTCCTTCACAGTATCCTTGTTTTGATTTGATTGGTAGTAAATTAAATTGATTTTGTTTCTTCCCCAGGTCAGGTCTGTCTTTTGCCCATGACCATAAGTGGTGAGTGATCCCTCCCTGCCCTTGTCTCGACCCACAAGCGTTTCTTTATATTTTCTCCTCCCCATCCCACCGGGGCTGGGGGGGAGCAGTGAGCAAGTGGCTTGATAGTGCTTTGATACTGGCTGGGCTTAAACCAGGACATAGGTCCTGCACCGTTCATCCAGGAACACACAGCAGATCACAGCTAGTGATCAAGCAGTGTATCTCCAAGGAAGAGTCATTTAGAAGCAAAACAAAGAACTTCTCAAGTCTGAGTTCTGAATACTTCTAGGGAAGCCAAAAGAGCACTGGCAATATCCACGAGCTCTCCCAAGATTTAATGTCTGTTACATAGTAAATGCTGCATAAAAAAAGTACTGAAGACATTATGAAGAGATGTTACATTACAGTAGCATATCTATATTTCAATTAAAATAAGGGACATAAACCTGTTTTATGTGTTCCAAAATAGGTTCAGCTTGCAACACAGTAAATGTTACTGCTAACTAGTTGGATGTGTCCCTAGAAGACGCAGTTAAACTTAATACACAGAATATTTGTAGTACAGCAAGTGAGAGAGTGGGTTATATTCACTAACATTGCAATTGTTAACCTCAAGTGTTTTGATCAAGTTAGGCATAACACGTCAATAGAACAATCAGTAGAAATGTATATTATGGCTATGCCGGAGCTATACATCGGGGAGAACAGAAGAAATACCAGTGTATTTTGATCCTGTCTTGGCTTGAACTTAAATGGCTATACAGGTCCTTTTTTTTTTCCTGTATTTGTCCTAATATCTGTATTATGTGAGTGATGCTGTTTTAAGCTTTTGATATGTGCTATTCTGTCTTCATGGAGTTATGAATGGTCACAAGCATGGAGCTAATGTCTTACGCCAGTTCATTTAAGAAAAAAAAAAGAAAAACAGGGTGATCATTTGTGAGTTAAATAGAACAGGTTATACAGAATCCATTTCTATACCCCTGTCATCAGCTGTCTCCTTGTCAACACAACTTATCCAAGTATATTATTTAATTAGAGGCAAAATAGTACTCATTGCAGCCATAGGCTTTTGAAGAGTGACCTACACGCTAAACTTGTTGCATGTAACTAACCCTACTAAAGTCCAATTTTTGCCTTAGTTTTTAGTCAAGATGCTGACATAGAGGTAGTGCAGCTGGTGGAACACAGTGTATGGATTGGTGTACTGCCACATCTAGAGTTAAGGCAAAGGACTGATGCAGCATAAATAGCAAACCATCCAGAACAGTCCATGAGGAGTTGATTTTGCCAGCATGATGCTGCACACCACCTATTCACAGGAAAAAACGAGAACTTGATGACCCAAGTAACACCCAGAAGTGGATTCAAAGCATTTAAAACCCGGTTATTATACCTGGGGACAGAAGGTATCATTAGAGCTAGAAGCATTCTTTGCACCATCTGGCTATATTGTTCAGCACCAATGGGCGCTAGAAAACCTAACTTGGCAAGTACATGTATTAAGTAATTGGACTCAATATGCCTTTGGGGAACTAAATCTGCTAGTGCAACAAGTATCAAAAATGACATTACAGAATCGTTTAGCCTTAGATATGTTATTGCTAAAAGAACGTGGTGTGTGTGGTATGTTAAACTTGACTGAATCCGAACGTTGTATTACCATTCATAATGCCACAACTTCCATTGAAGAAGCCCGGGCAAAGATGAAAGAGATAGCTGATCAAACAGCTGAATTATTTCAATCAATCAGTCAGCTAACTGGTTTGATGGCTGGAGTCCAAACTCATGGCTGCATTCCATTTTGGGATCCTAGGGACTGACGGGGTGGGGAAAATGGCTTGTAAATATTGGACTTATGATATTAATTGGATTTATATGTTTAAAAGCTGGCCTTGCCATAGTAAGATGTATGATTAGCCGCCTACTATCTTCAGCTGTCTCTCTCTCTCTTCTAATCTCTGCTATATTAAAATTTGGGACGCGACAATTGTGTATCTGTAATGCAGTTGTAATCATCTCTGCCTGCACAACGGGCATGAGGTCCTATTTTATTTTAAAGGAGCTACAGTGAATCAAGTCAGTGAATCTAATGTGCAGTCTTTCTGGCCAAAAATATAAGTATTTACTTTAGGATAAGAGAAACAGCACCTTGAACTCACTGGTTATACTGACTCGACTCTCTGTTGCCTGAAAATGGGGCCAAGGTTGGCTCGGGCATGGGTGTCTACATGAGAGACATCCACGTTGAGTCAGATGAATCACACCCCAGTCTCCTGTGTTCCTCATCAGGTCTCTGACAACTCTGCTGTTAGCCCTTACTGAAGCCAAGTACAGTCTCTGTCTCTTTTCTTTCTTTCTTTCTTTAACACAACGCAAATTCAGTCTTAGACATTCAGTTGCAGAAGAAAGTTTGTGTTTGAAGATCACGCTTGGATCTTCGAGTAGATCTAATTAGATGCCTTTTCCTCCTCGCTTCATCCCTGATAAGCTTAGGCACTCTCTGTTTGTCCTGTTTCTGAGGACCACTGCCCAAGGCGCCTAGCATTGCACAGGGAGATGCTGTATCTCATTTTGCACTGTGAATTTTGTAAGTCATCAGGAATGAAGTATTTTGGGGACATAAGCTAATTACATTGCACTTAAGTGAAAAAAGTGCTCTATAACTTCCGAGAGATAATATTGGAATATAATCAGAATATAAATATTTGGGGCAAAAGATGCTTAAAAAGTTAGGTAAAAATTGTGAGCATAGTGCTGTTTTTTTAGTTTGGATTTGTATATGTTTTAAAGTTTGAATGTAAACAAGTCTGGTTGAATTGATGTGGAAAATATGTTCAAATTGCCAAGTACTTCTTTCAAACAAGAATAAGCAAAGTAGCAGCTACAGAGAGTGTTTCAGCTTTAAAGTGTTTTGTATTTTTCAACCCAAATCTCCAATTTTCTGTTAAAATTAAAGTGGCCTAGAAAACCAATCTTTTAATTCTGTGTCACCAATTTGATGATCCACCCCTTCTAAGAAAATTATTGTCAATATTGCTTAGTAGAGACGTAGGCAATTAGTGGTTGGACTGTGGCCTCTCAAGACACGCGTCTCATTTTGTCCAGAAGACTCTCAGGCTGCAGCAAGTGCCCAGACATCACAGCAAAAGTTGAGGATCTAAAAAAGAAGCCTGCAAGTTACAAAGGAGGGATGGGCAAGTAAAAGGCAAAAGCCTGAATCCCATCTGTCCTAAATAATGCACTGCTCAGCTCTGGGCTGGCAGCACAGGCCCCCTGCAGTTCGGGGTCTTGGGCACAAATCTTCTGCAGTTAGGTGCTTACCTCCGTCCTCAGACAGGAAGAAAGAATAAAAGGAGATCCCCGTTACTTAGTTCAGCGAAGGGAAAAGAAAGTTCTATTTAGATCTGATTGCCTGTTTTGAAGGGTGGACTTTAGCACAAAGGCGAATAGTGCCCCAGTAGCAGGTGGCTGGGCAGGCAGAGGGGCTGCAGGGAGTCTGCTCCCAGGGAAGCTGTTCCCCTTTGTATAATTTAGGAACTGTTGTATTGGGGGTTTGAAGCCGAGTTCCCAGCAGGGACATCCTAGCTCCTCTCTCTCTCTGGCCATTAACTGTCCCGAATCCACTGTGGGTTTACAGAAAGTGGGTCAGGCACCGTTAAAGGGGGCTTCTGTCCTCAGGGTGCCTGCAACCTCAAGCTCAGCCTTGCGCTTGGTTGGTGAGAGAGCCATGGCTCTAACTGCAAATCTGAGTGAGGAGGGGGTGTGGATATAGGAGTTTTGCAGGGAGCGCCTGAGCCACTGGGCTGCTGGACAGGGCGAGACCCATGCCAGCCAATTCATCTTTTAGCTCCAAATGCCTTTTGACAGAGATGCAGTTCTCCTGGGGATTGTGGGGACGTGCTCCTGCGTCTGGAAAAGATGGCTGAGTTCCTGGCGTAAGAAGGGCACTGAGGTTTAGAGGTCGGATTTGAGGCAGGTATGTGATCTTTAGTCAAAAAAATGTATTTTTGTATAATCAAGCAGTTTTTTACCTCTCCTCTGCTAATCCAGTGTGGAATATGAGCCAACAAAGGGGAAGGGTGAGAGGAGAAAGGCAGGGAAGAGAGAAAGAAAGGACACTTCCATGCTCCGTTCTTGGAAGTGTTCAAGGTCAGGTTGGATGTGGCTTTGAGCAACCTGACCTAGTGAGAGATGTCCCTGGCCATGGCAGAGGGGTTGCTCTACATGAACTTTAAAGGTCCCTTCCAACCCAAACCATTCCACAACTCTATGATTCTGATTCTATGAAATGCTAACAGAGTGCTGCTACCCTCGGTGAACTGCACTCCAGGATGCTGCCACTGGGAATGCTTTGCTGCGCAAGAATGCTGGGAAGACCAACTCACTGTTTCCTATTCTTCAGCAGCGATTTAACCAGGTGACCCAAAGCTCCCAGAAGGACTATGGACGCCAGGATGGCCAGCACCACAGCTGCACTGTACATTAGCGCCGTTTGCATTCTGCAGCCTGTGGACTTTTCTCACCAGCACCTGTAGGAGATGAGACAGTCCCACATATTCATGTGTTCTGCACTGCTGACAGTCGCACAGTGTGTTTGAGAGGCTGAACGGTTGCTAGATGCAGCTGTGCCCGTGGGCTTGGGGCAAGGACTGCTTGCTGGGGACCCTGGATTCCTGAGGAGTGCAATACAGTATTATGAAGGCATAAAAAATAGACAACCAAAGCTGAATGCCTCAGCCCTGCATTCCCCCTATGGCTCTGGAATGGCAGCCAGCTCACAAGCTGAAGTCACACAGCCTACAGCCACTGCTGTAATCCCATCTGGAGGAGAAACATTCCCCTGGTACGTTGCAATCAACTGCTTCATAAGTGAATGGCAGTGCATGGAAGATGAGCAGCAGACACAGGTGTAAGCCGAGACACCCAAAGCTGCAAAGGCACACGGGTGATGTTCTGGGTAGAAAGTTTTCATGCGAAGAATGCGTTAAGCTCACTGCAATACCAGTAATTGTTAAATGTTGGTCTGCAGAGCAGCAGCTGCAGAGGGGATAGAGTGAGTTTTTGCCTGTGACCCAGCAAAGGAAGTGAAGACTCACGACCTACTCATCCGTTCCTTCCAAGGCTCTACGTCAGAATCCCACTGAGATGCAGAGCCTCTTTCTAAGTCATTTAGAAAGACTACAACAGCCTCCATAAACAATGTCCTCTCTCTCCCGGACTGAGTTGTTAGTCTAATAGACTGATACTGTTTTTCTGAAGTGAGTGCTTGCAGCTCACAAACAAAACAAAGAAAAGATGAGTAATGTAGCAGTCGTTTCATCAATTTAAACAAATTAAGACCTACTATCAGTCTTCCCTGCAGCAGGCCCACATAAATTAACACAATCTAAGAGCCACACCAAAGGCAAGTCTAGTGAAATAATGTCAAACTAGATTGAGTGCCGCAGGCTGTTTGGGGCAAGATTACTGCTCATTTACCATCTCTCTCGCCCCACAATATGTTGGTTTCAGCTTTGTTAGCTGCTACAAGTCAACTGATGGAGCCACCTCACAAATTTATTCCATGCCCCAAGGACTTGAAGAGCTTGATCTGAAGTATCTTTTATACATTATTTCAATGGCAGTTACTACAGCTCTGCATGATACTTCAGAAGAAAGTTAAAAGTTGAACTTTAGCATAAATCCTAGTAGTATCACCTTTAAAAGAAGCAAAAAGGTTTCAGCTGTTTTGATAAGAACATATCAAAAATCCTTACCTTGCTCTCACCAAGTTCTGAAATCCATTCTTTGGCCAAGTTATTCAGTTTACCAAGAACAACCAGCCTGTAAAGAAAACTTGTGTATAAGTTTGCCCTAAAAAACCCCAGGAGATTAACAAATTTTACAGCCTTGTTATACCTGTGATTCAGTTCTTCCTCATCTTCAAATACCCCACATGCTTTCATTGCTTCAACCAGCTTCTGAGTATGAATGCAGTCTATATCCTTAGGAGGAGCCAAGCTAATGGGAGAAGTCATTCCATAGTGCCTTTGAGGCTGGTTCTGCAGCCTAGGAGTACTGTGGGAGACAATAAAATACTGAAGACCCCACAACAGAAAAAAAAAAAAACCAACAAACCAACCACCTTACTGGAAAACACCCTTCCACTTACAGGTTTCCAAATCAGCTTCTGCTCTTTTGCCCATCATTAACATGAATGAGGGGAAAAAGATCCTGCTTATGGTTTTTAGATAACTTGACCTCCTTGCAATCAGAAGCAGCACAGGACAAACATGGCAGCACAACATTAAATTAAAAGCAGCATGAATTTTTTTTTTTTTAAACACCACAGAACCCTTGCTTTAGAAAGGGAAAAAGGGAGAAAGAAACCCCTACTTTGCATTACCAGCTGAAACCAGGGGAGAGAAAGGAGTGGGACAGGAGGTGAGGACTGTACTTAATGGATCAAGGGTCTCTACAGAAACACTAGTAGCAAAAGGGGGAGACACATGAAAAAGGTCTCTACAACTCATCATGCTTGTCAAAAAGCCCATATCCAGACCCAAAGGCTAAAGGGATTAATGATGCCATTATTCAAACCGGACATTTTCCTACTTCATATACGGACAACTTCAAATATTAGCTGGGTTAGTCGAGAGATGCTTAGAACTATTTAAGGCATCTGACCCACTTCGGCTGGAATGGGATGAGGAAATGCTCAAAGGACAGCTTCAACACTTGATTTTAAAAAGGTAGCTTATTGCAGCTCCTTAATTCTAATTGTTGCCTTTATCTTCCACTGAGGGAAGATGGATTTCTCTCTCTCAGAGTAGCTTTATCCAACTACAGACATGGCTTTTAGTCATCTGGTGGGTTCCCCCCGCCTCCCTTCTCTATGAGCTCATTTTTCAAACTTTTTTCTACATGTTTTCCAAAAAGCTGGAGTGGGGGGGTATTAGGACTGTAGTCCTATCAACTAGTCTCCCCAGTCAGAACAGCTCTTTACTTACAAGGGTAACTAGGCCTTGACCTAATTTGCCTTGCCTTGTTTATAGGCATTGTCAACTTCCACTTCCTAAGTAAAAATAGTCTTAATGAATATTTTCCTTCTTATGATATTATTTCCATAACAAATACAGAAGGAAAGCTTATGTTTAATTGATGTGAACTACATCTAAATTAGAACACCTACAGCAGCAACTTCCTACATGCTTTACGTATTACTTGCAACGTACAACTTGCACTTCAGAGAGTTTGCACAACACAAGAACGCGTTTTGGACTTTGCTAGCATCCAAGATCTTTCCAGTGTACAGAAGGCCACCATCTGCCTTTCATTGCCCCGTTCTTCCTACAGAGGCTATAATTAGAGATTGACATAAAGGACAATATCAATTAGATGTAGCAGATATTATTAAGAGCAAAGTCTTCTAGGCAAGAATCGATATTTTTCAGTTGCCTGCATGTATTACTCAAAAATTGATCTCATAACTTAAAAGTTGAGGAAAATCGCACTTGGAAAGCCTTACTGAGAGTGACTTATGCCCAACAGAATGTGTTCCCCTTTTGGTATTAAAAAAAAAAAAAAAAAAAATCTTACTTCTCTCTCTCAACTGTACCAGACTGCCAGGCATATACAAAGAAGAGAACTTAAGAGAGAAAGTAGCACACATGGCATACTACCTATTCATCCATCAGCCTTCTGTTCAAATGAGAAGTCTCTGGCAGTTTAATATTTTGCCAGCTCTTGCTATGATTTGTCCACCACAGTGAACAGCTCCAACCTACTTCTGTTCCGAGAGATCCTAATTTTATACAAGAAGTTAAACTGATTTGTTCCCAGTTTTGACACTTGTTTATAGCTTCACAAAGCTGCAAGCCATTTCTCCTGCATACTCCAAGAGACAACAGATAAGTTCACACTATTACAGTTCAGGGAGTTGCCTTCAGCCATCAGGGTGGTGTATGAGCCTCCACTGTGAATGCGTCTCTCCAACTCATGCGGTCAGCTTGCCTCCAGGCGGGTAGAAATTTATCACTCCAGCCTTTTCCACCCACACCACTTGGGAGGAGGAATGAATGGAAATCAGCTCCTGAACTCCCGAAATTGATAGCACAACCCAAACCAAACCAACCAAACCAACCAATCAAATCCAACCAACCAAGAAAACCCCCAAGCCCCATGACCTTCACTGAAGTAACACCAGCTACCCCTTCCATTCCTACCACACAAACTCATGCCAATAAAAGCCTGCAGGCACCTGCTGGCAAGTTAAAGCACCTTGTTCCTGACGCCAGCATTCAAAGAAAGCTGCTTTTTTTCCACCTTGAAGCTGGGTCGGTAGCCCGAGAGCAGTGACAAGCCGCAGGTGCTGGCAGCCCGTACGGCACAGATATTAACTCATTTTCCCTCAAACTTCTTTTATCTTCTTCCACGTACGCTTCCTATGCTGTTGCCTCACAATGATGTATTTGGCCTGCTCTTGTCCCTGAACTGTTATTTTCTTGCTTCCTGGAGATTTTAGACAATCTGTGGGATGGATCCGGGGTTTTGTTCTGATTCATCTTTAAGATTTTATAAACACAGTGCACCCTTACAATCTATCTCTAACACATACATACCAAAAGGAAGGACTGACATGACACTGCAGTAATAGATAAAACAGACTCCTCTCTCTCCAACTGAGAGAAAGCAGCTTGGCTATTTGGGCTGACTAAACTGAAGAAACTCAAAATTGTCAAAAAATAACAGTGTTGACTTTTCCAAGAATTGCTCAATCAGTGTCAACGAAGTTGTTAGAAAAAGAATGTTGGAGGCTGACTTCTATTGGGAAATCAATTTCTACAGCCCTGTTCAGCCAGAAATCAAAAGGCTGTCTGTCCACCTGAGCCTTTAATTGTTTTTAATTCTGATATGGAATTATGGTTTCCTGCAAAAAAGTTCCTTTTTCAGAGTCCTCTTTTCGATCAGGTACTGGAGTTTTATTTTAAATAATTTTACTGCAAGCACAGATCCCCTTTGTTAAAGCCAATTCAAATTAGGCCATTTAAAAATTAAGGACTGCTTGTATTCTCCACAACTCTCTGTCCATACTTACTTCATTATAAATCGGCTGTTGCAGAAGTTAAAAGTGCTACGGCCTCGTTTAACAGCTTACAAGTAGTAATACATTGAATTTCTGTACAACACTTGCAGTTCCCAGCCTGGTCTGCCACCTGCTGAGCAAAGTGTACTGGCTCTCGCTGGATGACCTTTTGGAGTGGAGAGAGGAAACAGCAAAAAATCCCATTCAGTTTATCTGAAGAGAATTTTTTAAAAGACATTCTAAAGTTACAGTTCCTTACCAGTGGTGGGTATTGATTGTCCTTGGGGGCCCAGATGACTTGCTAATGCTGTTGCCTTCACACAGGAACCTCATAGCCCTTCTGAATAAACGCAGACAGTTGGAAAATAAGCTGTACTGAAATATAAGAATCGCTGCATATGTTGAAATAAAGCTTACCTTCTCTTCCAACGAACTGCTGGTGAACAGAACACTCATGAGTGGTGGTGGAGGCGGTGGCAGTAGTGGCTGCTGCTGCTGCCGAATCTGCTGACGCAGCCTTTTTGTGTAGCCAATTCCATTTCTTAAATTGTTCACAGCCTAGAGGCAGAAAAACATTTACAAAAAGGGTAAGATGAAACTTCAGCAGATCTACGAACAAAAGCCTTCACAGAGGAAAATTACTTGTGTATTCCTGTAAATGCTATCAGTCCTAAAAGAAACCAACAGACAGATATATGAAACCAACATGCACATCACATGAAACACTCATACTAATGACTGGTAACTCAGAGTAACTGTATGTAATGTACTTCAGTGTTAGCGCCGAATTTGAAAGCAAGGCAATCATGTCAAACAAAAGCGTGACCTGAATTTGCCAGGTTGTCTCTAAAGAGTTGTAAGCTTCTGTGACAGCAACAGATAACGTATTTGGAAAGTAAATTTAGCCTTATTCAATTACGCCTTGCTTAAGGAGATGTAAATTAGTATCTTCTTCCCTTTCAGCTTTCTACAAATAGCCTTTTCTTACAAGCACTTTATGTAAATGTCATCACATTACCTCGCGTAGGCACTTGTTGGCAATTAAAGCATCAGGCGAAACATCCATCTGATGCCACGCTGGGCATGTATGTTCCTCAGATTCCAGCAATGCTGTTCTAATACCTCTGTATAATTAGAATAATCAAAATAGTATTTAGCCAAACTAAGGAAGTTTTGGGGGTTCTCATCAATTATAAAAGCACACATATGATTAATGGGTGAATATGGTCTTGAATTGAGAGCATGAAGCTAGAAATGTTCAACAGTGTAAAAAATCTCTAGTATGCAGCAAATAACTATACAGTTTTGATATTTCACTATTGTAACATCTGAAGATGTAGCATAGGCTGTGTCTTGATGTTTCAACTAGTCTCTTTCCCACCATCTAGTACAGTGAGAAGTCCCCAACCTCAAGGTTAATGAATAAAACACGTCTCAAAAAAACATTAGTAGGTTCGAGTTCTGAAGGTTTTAACCAACTCTCCCGTGGAGAAGAATGTGGATTAAATGCCTAACTATCCCTTTGTTGCAGACCACCAAAAGTCCCCAGAGTTGGCTATATAATTTTGTATGAGAGAAAGGGCTGTGGACAAACTAAACGCATTCCATACCTAACACTGTAATCACCTGCACAGTTAGCCACTCTTCTCATACTCGTCCTTCTGCATGTAAAGAAGATTTAACTAGACACGTAAAAAAGGGGGAAAAGCTTCCTGGCTTTCTTTTGCCCTTTATACGAGAAGAGCGCTTTCGTATTCAATTCATATTAAATATTAAATAGAACTGCTAACAAAGTTATTTTGTTATCTCCTCCTTCTGCTTTCAGAAGATCAGATGTGATGTTTTGAATCAACAAATATGGGAGTAACACTTACATTCATCACAATAACTGTTTCCACAGCAGGGAATAACAGCTGCATCAGTCATTAGATCCTTACAAACAGAGACATCACAGCTCGTCTGGAACAGGATCATCATCATCTCAGGAGGAGGACGACTCCTCTGGTAAAAAGGGAGGCTTTTCCTTCTTTTCTCTAGCAGAAGCTTCCCTGGAGGAAGGGCGGGGAAGAAAAAAGAAACAAGTTAAAGATGGGCAAAGGAAAACTTTTCCAAGCTTTGGATTTTACCAAAGGAAGAGAAGAGATGGAATTCTTCTCACTCCACATTAGCCTTCTAAAACACAGGTGCTTAGTTTAAACTACTTTTCTACAGCCACAACACTAGAAAGGGAGGGGGGAACACTTTTCTTTCTGCAGAACTCTCCCATTCATTGGATCAACTAAGAAAGAAGCTCAGACTAGGAAAATTTTTTTTTGACAGCTAGAAATCAGGCAAAATGAATCCCACCTCTCCTTTGCCAGAGGATAAATGTAAATTGCAGGCACAGGATAAAGGTAGTCTCCGAGTAATTACATTTTCTAAAAGGAAGACGTCTATGTTACAGCTTCTACAAAAGGAGATCCATGACAGAAAACCAAAAGTGCTACCAAGTGCATTTTAAAACAGCCACTCTTGTCAGCTGTCCTGGTTTCAGCTGGGATAGAATTAACTGTCTTCCTAGTAGCTGGTACAGTGCTATGTTTTGAGTTCAGTATGTGAAGAATGCTGATAACACTGATGTTTTCAGTTGTTGCTCAGTAGTGTTTAGACTATAGTCAAGGATTTTTCAGCTTCTCATGCCCAGCCAGGGCACCTGACCCAAACTGGCCAACGGTGTATTCCATACCATGTGACGTCCCATCTAGTTTAGGAACTGGGAAGGGGGGGGGACAGGGATTTTCGCTGCTCGGGGACTGGCTGGGTGTCGGTCGGTGGGTGGGGAGCAATTGCCCTGCGCATCATTTGTACATTTCAATCCTTTTATTACTACTGCTGTCATTTTATTAGTGTTATCATTATCATTATTAGTTTCTTCTTTTCTGTTCTATTAAACCGTTCTTATCTCAACCCAGGAGTTTTACTTCTTTTCCCGATTTTCTCTCCCATCCCACTGGGTGGGGGGGGAGTGAGTGAGCGGCTGCGTGGTGCTTAGTTGCTGGCTGGGGTTAAACCACGACATCAGCACACGGTAGTATTTTCTCAGTTTATAGCAACAGGAAAACGTTAGTCTGTTTCACACATGGGATTTAATAAAAGTCAGAGGGGGAGGAAATCTCAGGCCAACAGCTACCTGTTGAATTTGGCAAGAAGCCTTTGAAACAGAAAACAGAAGCAAAATGAGCTTTCAAGGAGAACGACTCCCCTGTAAACACTACTGAAGTGTTTTGCAGAAACGCAGATTCTTAGCACACCGCAAGTTTAGCCAACTTCCAGGGGCATGAGCAGTAGGACCACCCTCTTTTAATATTAGAAATTACTACAGGTTTTCAGGTTAAGGTACAATGACAGTGCTTCCTCCCTTGGAATGACAGATGCTGGCCAACTGGGTTGCATTGCCACTCAGATTTATGCGTGCTTTCTCTCCTTCACTTTTTGGTCAGTCCACTTAGTTCCATACCTAGGCATTAAAAGGTGGTGTTGCATATTTTCCAGATCTTGTCAGCATAGCACCCTTCGTATTGGGATCCTTCACCTTTGTCATGAAACTCTGTGGAATTCCTGTGCTCTTTTTAACTCTGGGAACAGACTCAAATTTTTTGTCCTGTTCAAGAAAAGAGAGGCAGACGTACCTCAAGACCCACACTTAAAATGACATTTCCCTGATGATTTTAAGCAGCAAAAGCCTTTAATCCTCTCCTTTTACCTAGTGTAAGGGTTGCTCAACTGAAATACTTATTTTCCTACATGAATATAGCCAGGATGTTCCAAAGGCTTGAGCGGGGTTTTGAACTCCAGCAACATTCTTTGGCTTAACTTCAGGTTCCTTAAGGCTGACATATCCCTTAGCTCACCATCCACTCAGAGAAGAGACAAACCCGCTGCTCCTCCTCCAAAGCACAATTCAGAGCAAGAGCTTAATCTTGTGCTCTGAATCAGTCACTGGAGAAACCTACACTCGCCGTCTATAGGTGAAGGTTGAATTCATACCTCACGTGTATACCTTCAGTGACTAACGTGAAATGGTATCAATACTCAACCAGGGACTTAGTGTAATTACAACACGCAAATATGCAATAGATGGGGTCAAGAGAAATGTCTTGGTTTGATACAAAATAATAAAAACAGTGAACTGTCATTAAAAAGAGTGGAAAACAGAAAAAATTCCAGTAATACTGAAGTATATGAAAATACGCATGAAAGTTCATAGAGAAAGATCTATGGACATACTTAATGTCTAAGACCTAGAAAGAAAATTCCACCTTTATAATTCCAGCTTCCCCTTGAATTTGGAAGGGCTTTGCAACATTGCCATATAACCTCTGCCTTTCACCCCAAGAGAAACAATTCTTAATATGAGTGTTCATGTATTTGTTGCATAACTGCCCAGGTAAAATAATTAACACCTAGAGTAACACCAGAAGTCCCCCACAATCATACCCCATTTTTCGAGCAGTTCTTTATATAGTGGCTAGGTCTTCCACAACAAAAGCAAGTATATGATGGTGGAGGTGGACCCAAGGGTTTCTTCATGTAACTAAAAGGTTTGAGGGGGAAAAAAGAAAAAGGTAGGCACGTGTCTCTCTTGTTAAAACACACATCTCTGCCATTTTCCCATAATCTTCAAAGAACAGATTGGACATGATCAACACTTACTTGACCGGATCGTATTCATGGCAGGACTGTACCATCAAAGCTTTTAGTTCATCTTCTCGGAAGCACTGGCTTCAGCCAGATTGGCAGTCTGTTTCACAGGTAATTATTTGACACGCACATTGGAAACACATTTAAGCCCACACAGCCAAAGACAACACCACTCACCCCATCCTGTAAAGAGCAGCACAGCGCTAGCTGAGGTTGCATGAAAACAGCAGCTTACATAAAATATAGCTGTACTGAAGATGTTCTGGGGAGTCCTTACGCCATTACAGGCTTTATACGTGCCTGTTAACCTACCTGAAAAGAGCATCCTAGGGCACTCAAAACCTTAGGCTCTCTTTGAGGCTTCCACGAAGACTTGTGTAACTAATCCAATTTTCTCCCAAGTGGACTGAGGCCATGTGCAGCAAAAATTACACTATCCAGTATTTTTAAGCTGATTTTTAAGCTCCAGCCTAGTTGAAGGAGGAGACATCCACTGTACGCTTAATCGAGAAAGATGTATGCAAGGTTCATTATTTAATTCAATTTTGCAGCATTCAAAGACACACAACTTAAGATTTGGGGAAGTTGCTTTTGCTTGCTGAAATTCAGCTTCCGATACAGAAGCACGGTTTAACCTTCAGGTGCACAACCTCTCTTAAATCCTCCACAGAGCTGACGGGGATAGGCACGTCTTGCGTCCCTGAATACCTGGGACTAGGAAAAGGCCTTCTCAGAACGTGTCTTCCCGGCCTTAAAAAGGATGAGACATCCAGCAACCACCCTTACCATGTGTATTCTAAGAGAAAAAGAAATACTGGCAACACTGTTTATCATGGGGAGGAGGAATACAGCTGGAAAACCGTGAAGAAAACCATGGAACAGCAACACAGGATTCTGGATGCAATGTGTGTTATTTCATGAAAAACAACTTGAAATAAAAAATGATGGTTGGTGGGAGTTGTGCATAGTAACATGTAGCTGGAGTAGGGTCAGAATACTTAAACCAGGGAATTAGAAAGATATTTTGAACATTGGCAGATATACTACAGATAGTAATTCAGGAGCAGAGCGCAAAAAAAAAACCTCCTAAGGGAAGATTCATAATGGCCTCTTTCATACACACAGCATTTCTTTCTGTGGAGGCGAGAGCAGGCTGAAAACCACAGAAGACAGCCAGGAAGAGCAGAAAATTCAGGGCAGTAAATACACAAACTGCAAAGCATGTTCTAGCTTGACCTCGCACAGGGTCACATGTACCCTCATTTCCCAAGAGCCGGTGTGACGGGTACACTCAACCCCATAACCAAACTAGCCGTAGTTTGGTACAGGCTCCAAAGGAGGTAAAGGAGCCATAGCCAGGCCAAGAACTCCTCTAGTTTCAATCTCTTCTCTGAAAAACCCACAAAGGAGCCGAGTGACCCAGTGAGCACCGCTGCCTATCACCTTGGAACACTCATCAGGCGATTAACACAGGAATAGCGGGTGGTTTTTCCAAGACTCATTTATCAAGGAGCAAAAAAAGTTGTGGGCACAGGGAGTCTCATGCATACCCTTCCCATTGCATGTGATTTGACTAGGAGCCAGCCACTTTATCCCATAAATATGACAGCCTAAGGGAGCCTTCTTTCAGCTCTCCCTCCTAGGCAGCGTGGCTGCATGGCAGTGATCTCCCCTCGAGCTGGGACGCCTCTCAAGGTTGCTCCTCGAGGCATAGAGGCCTGTTCTCAATAGCAGATCTTTGCTAAGTGACTGACAGCATGCTGAATTCATACTAAGGAAACAGTACTAATCCACGTAGCTACTTAATATTAACTATTATAAACTTTGTACAGATAATTCCATTAGACAAACTGTTGTCCAAGTCTGAGACTGAGATTGGACCGAGCCGCACCTAGGCTCCATAAGGAGTTTAGAAAGCAAGGGGGTCCCCTCTGAACCTCACGACTCAACGGGAGGGTCTTCCTTACCCTTTTGCATCTCCGGTCTCTGTGTGAATCCTTCCACCTCGATTCTAACTCAGTTCTCCCTCGTACGTTTCTTCCGTGCCGTAATTAATAAGGCAAACCTTGCCGTCCAACTTACTGAACCTCGGGAAACCACTGTCAAACTTTGTTAAATTCCTCGTATTTATTGAACTCTGTCAAATTATTATTTCACCTCAATAAAACACACTGATGCTTCTCTCCTCCTGAGCGAGGTGCTTTCCGCCCCTTGGCAAGAGATTGGCGCAGCCGGCAGGATCCTGAATCTGGACTCATGACAGCCCACAGCACAGCCTGCATGGGGTGAAAGGCATGCATCAGACCTCAGGGCCATCACACCCACAGGGAGGCCTGGGGACAGCAAGGGCACCTGCTGTGTCCCCACCAGAGCACGCCTGCGGAGAGACGGCCTTCGGGAAGGGCCCTTCGGTCCGGAGCTGTTCCCTTGGCAGCACGCGGCCTTCGGGAAGGGCCCTTTGCTCCTGAGCTGTTCCCTCAGCAGCGCTTGCGAGGTGTGCGTGCAGCTCTGCCGTCCCTCAGTGCTGCTGTGGGGTCTGCGCCTGCTCGGGGAGGGAGGGAGGGAGAGGAGCTGCCCCGCGTTTGCTCTGGGTCGGCAAATCTTTCCCAAAAGGCGGGTCTGTCTGTGCTGCCAGCCACAGCCCTGGGCAGGAGGAGCTGCGTGACAGGAGCCCAAACCCCTCACAAATCCCCCCGTCCCCTCACAGACCCCAAACCCATCAAATCTCCTCACGGATCCCCCCAGACTCCTCAGAGACCCCAACATCTTCTCACAAATACACTCACAGACACCCCAAACCCCTCACAGGCCCCCCCCAAACCCCTCAAATACCCTCACGGATCCCCCCAAACACCTCACAGACCCCAACATCCCCTCACAAATCCACTCACAGACCGCCCAAACTGCTCACAAATCCCCCCCATCCCCTCACAGACACCCCCAAACCCCTCAAATCCCCTCACGGATCCCCACAAAACCCTCAGGGACCCCAACATCTCCTCACAAATCCACTCAACACCTCACAAATCCCCTCACAGAACCCCCCCATCCCCTCACAGACCCTGCCAAACCCCTCAGAGACCCCAACATCTCCTCACAAATCCACTCACAGACCCCCACAAACCCTTCGAATCCTCTCGCAGACCCCCCCAAACCCCTCAGAGATCCCAACATCCCCTCACAAATCCACTCGCAGACTGCGCAACCCCCCCAAACCCCTCAAATCCCCTCACAGACCCCGCCAAACCCCACAGAGACCCCAACATCTCCTCACAAATACACTCACAGACCCCCCATTGCCTCACACCCCCCCCCAAACCCTTCAAATCCCCTCACAGACACCCCCATACCCTTCAGAGGCCCCAACATCCCCTCACAAATCGCCTCCACACCTCACAAATCCCCTCACAACCCCTCCATCCCCTCACAGACCCCCCCCAACCCCTCAGAGACGCCAACATCCCCTCACAAATCCACTCGTGGACCGCCCAAGCCCCTCGCAAATCCCCCCCAAAACCCCTCGCAGACCCCAACATCCCCTCACAAATCCCCTCAACACCTCACTAATCCCCTCACAGACTCCCCCAAACCCCTCAGAGACCCCGCCAAACCCCTCAGAGACCCCCCCAAACCCTTCAAATCCCCTCGCAGACCCCGCTAAACACCTCACAGACCCCAACATCCCCTCAACAAATCCAGGCGCGGACCGCCCAAACCCCTCACAAATCCCCCCCCAAACCCCTCACAGACCCCCCCGGCCCCCACCCACCTGCACTGACCGGGCTGCAAGTGCACATTGCCAGCTCATGTCCAGCTTTTCATCCACCAGCGCACCCCCAGCTTACTCGCTGGCAGGGCAGCATGGGCACAGAGTAGGCCTTGGGGCCGTGCAAGCAGCCTTCAGCAACAGCTAAAACATGGGTGTGCTACCAACACTGGTTTGGTCACACATCCAACACTCGGCACCATATGTGCTGCTAGGAAGAAAATTAACTCCATCCCAGCCAAAAGCAGTTATGGCTCAATAGCAGCTTGGTGCTGCTCTGCGTTTTATTTCTGGCTTTGCCTTATGTGGTGTATTTGGCGCGCACGCAATGGAGGGGCTGGGGCTGGTATTGCCCTACACAGTACCCCTGTCCTGTGCGCTCCAGGACAAAGCTGGCACAGGGAGCAGAGGTGGGGATGGTGACCTGTTAACGAGCCCCTTTGGTGCCTCTGTGGCTCAGAATTTAGCAGGACAGTCCCACCAGGGAAGCTGGGCTCCCCCAGCCTGTTGGTGGGTCCCATGCCCAGCTCCCTGCCTGCTGACACCGTGGGCATCCAGGTCCCTGTGTGCCCCGATGCGAAGTTCGGCCCAGGATTGGTGAATCCCTGGGTCTGCTGCCATTACGACCTGGACAACTGTGCTACTGATCTGTATTTATTGCTGTGCCATTACTCGGACACGAATGGTCGATCCCTGAAGCTGTCCGTCAGGAGTCTGTCATTGTAGCCCAAACCCATACCCTGGTGGGGCTGGCTCAGGCCCTTGCAGGAGGGCCGGCGCGATGGGCTTGGGGCGCGGGCGGGTGGCTTCAATTCCTCTGGGGGCTCGAGGTCGCTGGGCTGGTCCCACAACAGCCGGCTGGCTGAGTTGGACAGCCATGAGGGCCGGGGTGGAGGCGGGCGGGCCGGGCGGCTGTCCGGGCTGGCGGAGGCCCGTTCCCTGCTGCTCTGTGGCAGGGGGGCCGGTTTTGCAGGCACAGGTGATGGCTCTTGCTGTCGGGTCCAGCTCTCCGGGGTGCTGCAGCGGCTGCTCCGGCTGTCCAGGCCCGAGGAGCAGCTGCTGGTGTCGGACCGGGCTCGCGAAGCTGCGGAGAGGCGCCTGCGGAGAGAGGAGGCTGCTGAGGCCCCACCGCGGCTGTGGGGCCGGGCGGGTGTGAGGGTGCGGGGCAGCACTGGGCGCCTCACGGGGTGCGGATGCCTGGCTGCGCGTGGGAGCTGTGGGCGTGGAGAGCTCTGTGCAGAAAACGGGGCACCCCGCACCCCTCGTCTGGGGCTCTGCTCGCCTGCCCACGGCTCGTCTCCTCTCGGCCCTGACCATCCTGACCTGCCTGCTCTGCACGTGCCTGGAAGGAGACCTGCCCGCGACAGACCGAGGGGACCAAAGCTGGGCACAGCGCTGCAGGGCCAGGAGAGCCTCCTGTTCTCCTTTCTCAGCGTGCCTGGCAGAGACCAGCACTCGGCTCCCCTGCCTGTCCCTGACCAGACAAGGGCACAGCCTCGGCTCTCTGTTCAGCGAGATGCTCTCCATCCTCTCTTCAGAATACGTATCCAAAGAGATACGTACCCCTGCACAGAAAAAAACCCTGCCTGTGCTGAGAACACGCATGCTGGCAGGGCTCACGTGCAGATGGGACAGGCTGACTCTTTCTCCAAAGCAAGGCCGAGAGCTGGGAAGGCTCCTCACCACGGTCTCAGTTGCTGGGACACCCTGGTCGAGGTGAACCTCTGGGATTTACGGCATCACCTAACAGGGTGATTTCTGCTGGCAGGTTCACTGGCAGAAAGATGTCACTATTGCGCTTCTCACTTTCTATGGCAATGTCATCCCTCGTTTTTCTTCCTGACCTTGCTCATCCTACGTCTGTCGCTGGGTCTGCTCTTGTCGAGGCAGGGTCACTTTTAACTAACACTTGCCACAGGAGGAAGGCGTTTCACAAAAGAGTGCCCATGAATTGAGAGGCCAGTTAAAACATCTTACAGCAGAAATCTCAGTAGAGTTTGGCCAGTAACTGTCTCGGCACTCCACAATACCCTACCTCTAAATGTTTCATGGCTAATAGCAGCCATCTAATACAGAAGTTTGGCAAAAAAAACTCCCAACAACTCACCGTCGTCTCTTCCTCCACAGACAGATCACACAACACAGTATCATCCCAAACAGCACGGAGCCCAGGACCGCCACGGCGCCTTCTATGCAGTAGTACCGGAAATCTTGAGGATCCACAGCATTTGTGTTTCTCTTGTCATCCACACCTGCAGGAACAATTCTGTGCATTAGTGTGTCCTGCACGCTACTGGTAATCTCACAGGAGGTCTGACATTGCCAGGAAATGTTCTTTCTCACTTTGTTAGCATCTCTGCACCAGCAAACATGCTGGGGCTGCAATGTTTCCTTGGTTTCAGTAGAAGCAAAGGAAACTCCCAAAGCCATTGCAAATCAATGCACTCTGGAGCCTCTCTTTCTCCTCAGAGCTTTGCTCACACTGTGGTACGGCTGTAATCCAGTTTTCCCAGTGTCACAGGTTTGCTCCCCCTTCTTGGCCACCCTTCACGTTTGCACACAATTTCTTTTGCGCTCACCCACTTTCACTCCCCAAGGCTTGCTAGTGCTGCTGCCTGGAGGCTCTCTCTGACCCTTTGGGACAAGTTGTCCCACTGAACAGAACTCATGAGGCCAGATGGAGAGCATGTGGGGGAGCGCAGCTGTTTGACCAATCGTTCCTTTGAGCGACACAGACAAAACCCATCCCTGCATCAGGGAGTGCCACCCCCAGCTCTCTCCCCAGCCCATCACCCACACCCTGAGGGGATGGAGTCAGGCCCTCTCAGGAGACACCTGAACCTCGCTCTCTCCCTCTTCGCCTTTCCTCCAGCGTGGGCACTGCTTGCATGCCCCCAGGTTTCAGGACTTGTCTTCCCCTTATGGCCCCCTGCAAGACTGCTAATTACCTGCACTCTTTGGAGAAAATTCATATCTCCTGGCGTGGTGGGCTTCTCCAGGGCTGGACAGCACTGCCACTGCCAAGAATCAGAGAAAGGTAAAGCCTCAGCATGGCTCAGGCACAGAAGATGCAGGAGGGTGGCACAGGTTCCCTCTAAGCCCATGCCCCATCCGCCAGTGAATCCCTTTGGACCTCAGTTCACAGGAGGGATCCCCCTCTGTTGTGCTTAGGGGGACTCAGGGCAAGCTCTGGGATGCAGGTATTGCAGGAGGCACATTCCATTAAGAGTCGTATTTCCCATCGTCTGCTGTGGGTGGTTCAGATGGCCTCACCCCCAAAACGGTAAAGTTCTCAAATTCCTGTGAACAGGGTGTGGTGGGAGGTGAGCATCTCACTGCATCCACACGGAGGGTTACGAGTGAGTGTCCCTCTGGCACACTGATGGCAGTAACCTCCACACCCCAGAGATGACAGTCATCCTCAGAGAGCCGTTGCTGGCTTCTTTTAGAACACTCGCTCTGTACTAATAATAGTTTGGCTGCTGACAAGATGTGCAGTAGCGGGCACCAGGGGAAGAGGCTGCAGACACACAATGATTTTGATTCATGACACTGGATGACTGAAGGACAGCAATTACCTGGCACGCCTGTTGATTGAATTGCCCCTGTTTTTTCGTCAGAGACTGGCACTGCGTGACTATCTCCTTCCTGAAACGCCTCCTTCTCCACAGTCTCACGGTCCATCTCTTTAGAAAGAAAGTGGCTCACTTTAATTAGAAGTAACCGTTCCTCATCAGGAACGTGGTATCTTCAGGAGGCAATACTTCTCAAAATACATTAATAACGCTTAGAAACAAAGCCTGGGCATTTGGGGGTGCACCTAGTCACTAGTCCAAACGATGTGTCATTCATGGAGAAAAATTTAAGTGCTAGACACTTTCCAGTTTACCAGGAGACAGCAAATCCTGACCTGCTAAGAGACTAGGAGATTGCATGTGATCTTGTTCACATTCCACTTGGTGCATTTTTGGCAAACTGCAAGATGATGGTAAATTACTTCCCTCAGAGGAGACAGGAAGATGCTGTGGCCAGTTCAGGTGGGGAAAGAGTCCTTCTGAGAAGCACTTCCCATCATACCAACTCCACCACATGGTAAGGGTAACAGACACGCATAGTGGACTGAACTGCAAGCTCTTGCAAGCATATTCTGGGCACTTTCACAAGTGGCAGTGAAGAGCCCACAGTCCCCCAAAACAAGAGGAAAACCACAACCAAGTTATCGAAAACACAACTAGAAACAGACAGGCAGACCACCCGACACCGAATTCACAGCCCTTCATTTTAGCTGCCTTCAAGTTAGGTGTTGGGCCTTCAGCTGGGTGTCCAGCTTTCGCCTGTCCCTGACCCCGAGGTGTCACCGAGAGTCCTCAGACATCAAGGAGAACAATGGGGTTAGACCAGGCTGCGAAGCCGGGGTGCTCCCATCCTGCCCAGGGGATGCCTGCAGCCCAGGCAAAGTCTGCTGGTCTCAGTGACCCCAAGCTCCCGGCGCATCCTGTCCACTGGCCAAGGGCACTCTCCCTGCCAGTGACTGGCAGGGTGCTGGCCCTCTCATGGCTTATCAGGAATCGGCTCCTCAGCCAAGTCCCTCACACACTCAAGGTGTGAGCACTGTCAGTTCCTGCCAGCTGGATACCAACGTCTGCCCAGAACAGCTCTGGCCAGTAACGCTGTAACTGGGGCAGCAGCCGTCCCTGGGGCTCAGTTGAACCACAACTGGCAGCAGAGACTCTGCACCATCTCTACAGCTCACCAGCACCTGCAAGGTGTGAAATTTGAGTGTCAGTGCAGTGCGGCTCTGATCGATCCCTTCCTGCTGCACAGGATTCATGTCCATACATGCATCTGAAACCTCAGCTTCCCAAGACTTCTGGTTATACCCACCACGTGCTGCTTTGTCCAGTTCCTTCAGGATTTCCTTTAGGACTTCTGGTGACCGCTGGGAAGATCTTCCTATTTCAGCTTTAGCTTTATACTTTGCTCTTTGAGGACCTTAACAGAAAGTATAAAGTTAAATTTCTCAAGAATAACATACTGAAAACGAGCGCTTAGTCTGTGAAGTCAGTCAGGACTGACTACTCACCCCTAGGATGCCAGGTGAGCTCCAGCGCAGGACCCAGCCGAGAAGCTGGAAGAGCCCTCCCTGTACCCACATCTGCAACCAAACACCCACGAGAAGCTCCCATCATACATTGTGATATACACTGTCATACTGAATAGCAGAACATGTAAGGGGATCACAGAACAACATGGCACACACGATGCAGGCCTATATTCCCACACCTGCAAGAGACATCTTGCTCACATTTGGGCTTTGAGCTGGCAGCTCTCAAAGGAAGTAAAAAGCCATGACGTACCCGTGCGATCTCCCTGCGCGTCAGCCCTGGAACCCGGCTGGGAAGCTGGATAGCCATTGCGTCCAGCCACGTCTGTAAACAAACAGAACAGAGAAGCTCCTGTGAAATATTTCAATAGACTTCTTCAGATGTGAACGGCAATGAATGCAGTTCACACACAGGGTTGCTCCATGGCACTCGTCTCTCCCTGCCACTCAGGAGCACTGTGCAGACCGTTACTGGGTGCCTGGAACATGCCAGTTTAAAACAAACCATGTACAGAGCTGCCGGCAGAAAGGACTCCCTGGAGCCCACACCAGCTCTAAACTCAACCCCAACAAGCCCAATGGCTTTGCAGCAGGCACTGGAAGCAGCGCAGGGTCAGAAAGGCTGGGAAAGAATGTTTTGCAAGGCAGAGCGCCCCAGGCCACATCACTGAGCCTGACCCATTCCCTCTCTGCTCTTCTGCATGTCTAAGCATCAGCCAAGAAAATACTAACTTAAATTTCATATGAACAAATATTAAAACCTAAATGCCCGCTCATTCAACTGACATACCTGTGGGGTTGCCCTGAGGCTCCCGGACAAGATCCGGCTGAGCAGTCGGGTGGCCATCGGCTACAGGCACAGCTGTAATCAAGCACGTTTCCATTAGAGGCTGTGATCTACCTCTTTCTCAGTGACCTGCAGTCACTGGAGGGGGGTCAGGTAATGACGTGGGACCCAGACATGGGTGGAGGTTTCCAAAGCTGCAGAGGGCCTGGGGACCTGGGTTCACCCAAGGAGAGCACTGCCGGGCTAGAGCAGGAATGCTCCTGTTTTTCTGAGCAGACATCTCCCAAGGACGGACATCCCTGAGGCTGAAAGTCAGGATTCAGCCAGGGAGCGGCAGAGCCAGGGCCCGGGGCACAGCTGTGACCAGCGCGGGGAAGAAGTGCCCCTGCAGGCTACTACCTGGCCCCTGCGGTGCTGCTCTGGCCCCGACATGCAGGCCAGGGGAAGGCTGCTCTGGGGCAGGGCAGCACAGGGCCGGCTCTGGGGATGGTTCCTCACCCCGCGGTGCTGCTCTCGGCCCCACCGTTCACCTGGAAAATGCCTCTGCAGCGGCTGCAGCCCCCTGCACCTCCCCACGGGACATCTACCTCCCGCTGCCCATGAAGCTGGCCGCGGCTCATCCGGCCCAGCCCGGCCCCGCTGCTCTCACAGCCCTGCCACACCACGACCC